>NW_020956483.1:71470-72714 GCF_003031625.1 Empidonax traillii
TGAGAGCAGTTCTGGCAGTGGAACACAGAGAGGCGGACTGAGGTGCTTTGCCATCAGCTCCCTGTTTCCAAACACTACCTCTGTGTTTGGTTTCTCCCCCGCTGCCTGCTGGGAGAGAGATCTGCAGCCCAAACAACACAGCAGAGAGCATGGGAATTCCAGAGGCACTGCACCGTGTTCCCCCCCAGAACCTTTGAACCCCACATCATAGAGACATGCACTGTGTTAGAACGTGATGCCCCAACAAAGTCTGGCAAAACACGAACGTGTTTGCTTTGTGAGTAATTTGCCCGAAAGACTTCGAGCCATTTGCACGAACAACAGTAATATTGTTGAAAGGCTCTGGCAGAGAGCTCCTCCGTGTCCTTCCCTCTGATGGCTGCATGGATTGTTGCTTTCTGCAGGCATTATTTCCCAGGAATGCATGTTACTCACCCTCTGTTTTCCAGTAAGTTCCTTTCACATCAAATATCCAAAGATTTTTAGTTCCAGGTTGTGTCAGGACTGTGGTTGTATGAAATTTGGTCAGGTCGAGCGTTTGGTGGGATTCCTTCTTCCATCCTTTTATTTTTATAAGTCCATGCAGAAGTTCTGGCAGTGTGTACACACCTTTCTGCTGCCACAGGAGAGCTGAGGGAAATCAGTGTCAGGGAACTTACAGGCAGGTGAGCCTCGCACGGGCTTTCCTGAAACATTTGCCAGCTGCTGGCAAGAATGGAAAAAAAAAGATACCAATGGCAATGAATTTAACTATTTTGTGCATGTCTATCCAAGCATGTGTCCCTGCTTGTTACACATCCCAGTGCCTTAGGCGAAAGAGGTTTCAATCAGCTGGGTTAAATCTCCCTCGTGGTAATTAACACAAAAGAGAGCCCTGTGCCCATCAATAACCCTTAATAGGGGGGCTGGGGAGAGCTCAGTCTCTTGGATCAGAACTGATGCTGCTGTGCAGGTTAACTGGGGAGAAGTCAATAGGCTGCCATGGACAGCTGCCTGCTGGTGTGTGTCACTGCAGTGGCACTGAATTGAAACCCCAAAGAGCAAAATGTTGCTTGGTTGTTGCAGTTCTATGAGGATCTCTCTGTTTCTGAGGAATTTCAGGTTTAAATTTTCAAGTACCCTCCCGTCTCCCCTTAGGGGGCTTGATGTGCAGTGTGGTATATTCTGCAGGACTCTGGTACCTGTAGTCTGGCCCCGTTCCCTTCAGCTGCTCCTGAAGCATTTGAAAACTGCTAATTACCTCT
>NW_020956483.1:72733-202946 GCF_003031625.1 Empidonax traillii
CTTGAGAGCAGTTCTGGCAGTGGAACACAGAGAGGCGGACTGAGGTGCTTTGCCATCAGCTCCCTGTTTCCAAACACTACCTCTGTGTTTGGTTTCTCCCCCGCTGCCTGCTGGGAGAGAGATCTGCAGCCCAAACAACACAGCAGAGAGCATGGGAATTCCAGAGGCACTGCACCGTGTTCCCCCCCAGAGCCTTTGAACCCCACATCATAGAGACATGCACTGTGTTTGAACGTGATGCCCCAACAAAGTCTGGCAAAACACGAACGTGTTTGCTTTGTGAGTAATTTGCCCGAAAGACTTCGAGCCATTTGCACGAACAACAGTAATATTGTTGAAAGGCTCTGGCAGAGAGCTCCTCCGTTGCCTTCTCTCTGATGGCTGCATGGATTGTTGCTTTCTGCAGGCATTATTTCCCAGGAATGCATGTTACTCACCCTCTGTTTTCCAGTAAGTTCCTTTCACATCAAATATCCAAAGATTTTTAGTTCCAGGTTGTGTCAGGACTGTGGTTGTATGAAATTTGGTCAGGTCGAGCATTTGGTGGGACTCCTTCTTGCCTCCTTTTATTTTTATAAGTCCATGCAGAAGTTCTGGCAGTGTGTACACACCTTTCTGCTGCCACAGGAGAGCTGAGGGAAATCAGTGTCAGGGAACTTACAGGCAGGTGAGCCTTGCACGGGCTTTCCTGAAACATTTGCCAGCTGCTGGCAAGAATGGAAAAAAAAAGATACCAATGGCAATGAATTTAACTATTTTATGCGTGTCTATCCAACCATGTGTCCCTGCTTGTTACACATCCCAGTGCCTGAGGCGAAAGAGGTTTCAATCAGCCGGGTTAAATCTCCCTCGTGGTAATTAACACAAAAGAGAGCCCTGTGCCCATCAATAACCCTTAATAGGGGGGCTGGGGAGAGCTCAGTCTCTTGGATCAGAACTGATGCTGATGTGCAGGTTAACTGGGGAGAAGTCAATAGGCTGCCATGGACAGCTGCCTGCTGGTGTGTGTCACCGCAGTGGCACTGAATTGAAACCCCAAAGAGCAAAATGTTGCTTGGTTGTTGCAGTTCTATGAGGATCTCTCTGTTTCTGAGGAATTTCAGGTTTAAATTTTCAAATACCCTCCCCTCTCCCCTTAGGGGGCTTGATGTGCAGTGTGGTATATTCTGCAGGGCTCTGGTACCTGTAGTCTGGCCCCCGTTCCCTTCAGCTGCTCCTGAAGCATTTGAAAACTGCTAATTACCTCTCAAGCATCTTTTTTTTTTTTTTTTTTTTTTTTTTTTTTTTTTTTTTTTTTTTTTTTTTTTTTTTTTTTTTTTTTTTTTTTTTCCCCTTTGGAGTTCTTTAATTCTGCAGTGAGCCTCTTCTAGGATAATGGGTGGATTCCAACATGCAATCCTCAAAATTATTTTTATTTTTATCTTAATAGGTGTAATCATGATAACTAATTCCAACCTGGAGGAAATGTCCATATTCTCAGTTTTGACCGGAGTTTTGCTCGTTGCTTTTGTTTTGGTATTTTTAATTACTATTCTAGCTAAAAAATTACAACCAACCTTAAACCAAAACAGCAATAAAAACCCCCAAACAAGCAAATACGACACAGACGAGAACAAAAGTGATGTAGCGTCAGATATTGTCCTTTTTGGATAGGTTTGAGCTTGTCTGAAATCACACCCCGGGGTCCGTATCAATCCAAAGCAAGCTCATTACAATTATCAGCCCCACGAACCTGAAACGCCACGTGGGTCACGGGGATGAAACGCTCGTGAAATCTGCGCTCACCCCTTTCACCTTGGTTTGTAAGTCTCCAGTAGATCGAACCGATCGTGTTTTTGAGTCAGGAACTCTGCAGGCTTTGGTGACTGAAATTGGGCGCTTTGTGTAAAGGCGGCGGGGAAACAAATCCAAAGGTTGAAAGGCACGCAAGCGGGTAACTCAATCAGGCCTGTGTGCAGAGCATTCCACCCGGTGGGACTTTAACTTTCCGTGCCGGGAAGGCTGGCTGCGTGCTGGAGAGCCGGCCCCCGGCCCACCCCACGCCATCGACACGCATAGCTGGCCTGGTAGGTGTAAAAATAGCCAGGCAGCGCCTGAATTGGAAATGGTCACCGAGCGCTGGCCGCAGTTGCTGGGGTTTCGGGTTCTCCGGGCCACGGGAGGGCTCAGGGAAGGGAGCGCGGGACTCGTGGCCTGGGATCCTCCTCCTGGCCGGTCATCCGTCCTTCGGGAGCGCCGGGCACCCCGGGCGGTGCCAGGGCGATCCCCCCGGCCACAGGGAGCCCGACTGATATGGGCAATGCACCCATTTGCCAGGCTTGTCATTCGGACAAGGGGCTGAGAGCACAAGGAAACATACAGGATCTGGATAAAACCCCGGACTACTATGGATTCAGCAGCGAAGGAAGTAAAGATCCCGAGGCCCTGGTAAGTCTTGGCTGAAGAAATCAGGAATGGAAGTGAAAAACGTATGCTGTGCATGTTGGATTTGAAAAGGATCTCTCTGCTCAGGACCTCACTCGAGAGCTTGCGGTGCTGAGAGATCTGCTGAACATGTCCCTGTTGAAGCTTTGCTTTGCTCCCGTGACTGTGGTTAAAGAGCAGCTGTCACTAAGCTGTGCAGTCGCTTCAAAGCACTGTCAGCTCCCAAAAGGTTTAGAGATGTGGACAGAGAACCCCGTGGGTGAAATGAGCCCTTCAGTGAATGGATGTAACAGTAATCCCGGTGTGCACAACTGCTGGGAATCATCTTGTATTGATCCTTCTCCAAACTTGAAGTCAGAAACTTATTTTTAAGCTGTTGTCTGCCCAGTACATGACATTATTTTCTGTGTTTGCAGCTGAGACAGAGCCCCACAGATCCTAATGCAGCCAAGGGTTACAGTGAGTGAGACCAGGCACAGGCAAGGGGGTCATGCTGATGGTGGTAATGTCAGCATTTGCTCTGCAAACCAGAAGAAAGTCATTGAGATGAATACTTTTATTGTGTGGCAACTGAAGTGGCTCTTCTCCCTTCTTTTCCCTTTCTCCCTCCCCGCCTCCTTTCTCTGTTTGGGAAATGAGTTGTTAAATGGTCATCTCCTTCAAAATTGGCAATGAAAGGATATAGTGTCAGAGCTTCTGGCAGAACAGGAAGATCAGAAAATCTTCACTGTCAGTATATCCAAATATTTTGTTCTCTGCTATTTATCTGTAATAAAATTTTTCTCAGCTCAGCGCTGTGCTTTGCACGTGCCTGAATTACTGCAGTGCAGTGTAGAAGTGTAAGAGAGCTGACTCCCAGCATTTGCAGGGGAAGGGGGGACCAGAGGCACTCCCAGCAGCAGCTCTCAGGGAGTTCTGCATTGTCCTGGAAAACACTTTTGATGCTGTCTTGCTTTTCTGGTAGGAAGTTTGCTTGGCTGGACTTTTGTGCCCAGTTGGACTGTGGATTTCACTGACAGCACAGCTGGACCCTCTCTTCCTAGAATCACAGAATGGCTTGGGTTGGAAGGGACCTTAGAGATGATCTAGTTCCAAACCCTCTGAAATAAAACTTTTTGAGCTAAACCACGAAATTAAAACTGTGGAAGTCCCCTGTGACACAAACGAGCAAACTCTGAAACGGTTCTCCCTGCGTGTTCAGTCTCCGAGCTGCCCTTTGGCTTAAGGTCAGGTTTTTAAGGAGGCAGGACTGAGCAGCATGTGATCTTTGAGGAGTTTTTTCCTGCTTTTTTTTCCTCTTTTTCTGGATACTTTTCATTCAGCCTACGTAGCTTTTCATAGCAGGCAGAGAACAGGCACTTTGATAATGCCTTTGATGTGTTTAATCATAAGATCTGGGCTTTATATGGCTCTGGTAGGGACTGGCCACATTTCTTTAGAATCTCTGTCTTCATTCAGATGTTACAATGATTGGTGGGTTACAAAGGAAAATTCCTGTATTTCCCTGAAAAGGTTTGCAGCCTCTCACCATACTTATAATTCCATTCAAAAAAAAGTTCAAAGAAAGAGGCGTCTATAAATTAGAAATGTCATCAAAGTTTTGTGCTTGAAGGGAGAAAATTGTATATATATATATATATAAATATATTAGTTTTCCCATTCATGACTGTGGGATCCAGCACAATACCCTGTTAGCTGTACATTTCCTCTGCTTGTGCTCCTGTCTTGGCTCGTTAGAAGGAGGTGCCACATCAAGGGAATATTTGGTGACTCTGGCAATCTTGTACCGGATACAAGGCTCAGAACAATTCAGCTGGTGCTCAGCCAGCTCAGATGGCCAAACTGCTTTGCTAATCAAATCTTCTCTCAACTATAATCAAATGCAATCTGCTGCTTCAGGCCCAGGTATTTCAGAGTGCCTAGGACAGACTGATTTCCAGGACAGGATCCTTCCAGCCTCCTACTGCAGCACTCAGAGGAGTTTTCCCTCCCTGGTCAATCAGTGTGTTTGGCAATGTGGAATTTTCCATCCTTGTTGCTTTTATGCAGGTGGAGTTAGATGAAACTGGTTCCTCCCTCTGCTGCCTGAGCTGACTTGTTTGAGACTTAGGCCCAGGATTTCAGGGTTTTTCATTTACAACATTCTTCATTTACTCCTTCAGTGTCCATTTTACCTTTCTGTGCAAATAAGTTGATAAGTCTTGCTGGCACTGAAATAGAAACTGCTGTGTTTTATCTGCATCTATTTCAGTCCATCCCAAAGCAACATGAAATCATTTTTTTTTTTCAGTTTTATGGCACCAGTAAGTTGGAATCAATGGGCGATCGGTTAATGGTGTTCAGGGGACTAAAGCAGTTTGATTCTTTAGCAGGGGATTGTGTTTGCACATCTCTTTTATTAGAAAATGCCACTTTGACCAGAGGGAGTGGAAAAATGGAGAGTGATAGAATTATCTGTCAGCAGTCTGTCATAAACTTCACTTACAGGCTGGATTTTTGTTAAGCCCAGTTATTATCCTGCTAGATACGCTTGGAATGGCATCCTAATTCTTTCTAGAGGTGTTCTAGCATTATTACCTCTATTTAGGAACATCCTCAGTAGTGGAAACTTGCCATGGAAACCCTTTAGATGCCTGCCAAGTTCTACAGTTGTTCCTAACACCTCAACATCTCAGTATATGCTATCCAGAGGATCCTAAATATTTTCCCTGCCTGGGATATTGTTCAGTTCCTGCAGTGGAAAAGTCTTGGTTCTGTGTCAGTATTTAAGAGACTTCAGTAAATGTCAAGTAGGAGAACCGAGACTGATCCTGTGGCTCTTCAGAACATATCCCAAATCCTTGCTCTTTCAGGGAAGGACTGAATGACACTTTCACTCAAATTCCAGCCCAGGACATACTCCCATTAAACAACAGGATTATCCATTTTTATTTTTTTAGAGTAGTTGAAAAGTCTTAGTAAAAGACATGAAGATTTTTGTCGATAAAACCTTTCATTCTTGAAACCCCAATCCTTTGGGGTTTCGTTTGTTGTTTTTAAGTCTGTGTGTGTGGCTTTTTTGTTTGGTGTTTTTTTCATTTTTGTGTTCTTCTTCTTTTTCAAACACCCAGGTTATGTTTTCCAGGCCCTTTTGAGAGTGTTTTTTTAGACTCGCACCAATGATAATTCAGACTCACACACACATTGTTTCCAAGCTGGGATTTATACCAAAATGTTTGTTTTTGAGAACATGAATAGCCCAGGGGGACATCAGGGATTACACAGGCCTGAAGTTCAGCTGGTGCTGATGTGCTGTCCTGGATTAGAACCCCCGTTATTGATGTTGCTTTGTATTTTAAGATCAGTCTAGATTAAAATAACTTCCATCACTTCAAATACTGCCCTTGGAAGGGACGTGCAGCTGGGCAAAAAGCTTTTATTCTGGTTTTTTTTCCTAGAAAACTATGCAGTTTTGCCTCAGTTCTCACAAATCCTTCATTGACACAGCATAAGTCAGGAGCCAGGCCAGGATGGCAAGTTAATGAAGGGAGTGGGAGGACTCCTACGGATGTCTGAGGCAGCTGAGGATCATAAAGGGTTTACAGAAGGCATTTGCTGCTTGGCTCAAGGAAGGGTTGATTTTACAGTAGTTTTCTCTTCCTCTTTTGCTGCTGCTGTATTTGCTAATATTGGCCCAAACTCAGGGGCACAGCTGAGCACGTGTTTAAATCCTCCCTTAAATCTGTTCAGTTTGAGACCAATTAGACCTAAAGATGTGGTAAAAAATTACCTGAACTGGTTTGCCAAAATAGCCCTTTATTCTTCTCCAGGTTAAAAACAAAGCCAAACTGCTCAGGCTTTTGTGCCTTCCTCGGGAAAGGAAAGAGTGGCTGGTGTGCTGCAAGCTCTAGAATTTCAAGGAGGAGCTGGCAAAAGACACAAAGGTGTTGAAATATAACCACCAGCATAAAATGAAAGTCACCTCTTAGAAACAATTGAGAATTTCCCCATCAGTGTCAGCAGATGGAATAGGTGAAGCCTGGCTTTCCCATTAGTCAGAATTAGCGGTGTCCATCAGCGTTGATAATTGTTCAGTTGTGTCTGTTTGGAGCAGGAACTGGTGTCCAGGTAAAGCTGTTACCTGGGCATTTTCTCCGCCCTATGTTGCTGAAAAACCTGTGTTTGTTGTGCTACTGTAGCAGCCATAAGAGACTCTAAATTTCAACTGCAGCTTTCTGAGAACATTCTTTGTAGTAAGATACGAAACCACCACAAAAACTCTTACATGCAAATATTAGAATTACTGCCAGAGGACTTTCAATTCAGGTTGACGAAAATGTGTTGGAATTATAATGCATTTGTTATTTCTAATGTGCATAAATCATAAATCACTCAACCTAGTTTTATTTTCTGAGCTTCCTTTTTGCAGTGGCTCTTTCCAAATTAATTTCTCGTGGCTGCTCTACATCTTCAATCTCGTTACACGCCGTGTCTCCTTTGGGTTGCAGCTTCTTTGTCTGACATCAGAAAGCTTTTATTGATATGTATAATAAATGCAAACAACGTTACTCTTCCCACCTGCGTTGGCACTGCATATCTTGGGCTCCTACACATCCTTTAGCAGACCCAATATTCATTCTGAGGGTCACTTTGGAATCCAGTCAGTGCTATCCCAGGTTTCCAGGTCAACCAGTCATTTTCTGTGTTTAAATGTGAGCAAACTAGGTTTGATTGGAAATCACTGATGGTTTTGACCCTGGGTCATATGCAGTGTAGAACACAAAAGCCTCTTCCCTTCTTACAGCTATTTCACCATCAATATTTTTTGTGTAAGTATCCCTAGTCTTTATTTGTATAAATAGTCTTTATGCCCCTGTCCACACTGTCTGTAACAATATGGTGAGGGCAACTCCAGCCACAGCTCCAGCTCAGTGCCAGTAAAAGTGGTGCCAACTTCTGCATCTCCTTCCTGATGTTCTGTGATTAATTGGCCTAAATACTCAAAACACTGTAAATTATTCAGGTGCATAATATGCACTTTAAAGGATATTTTTTTTTGTGATTTATAGCCATCATCATCAACCCAGAGAGACAGGCCCCTGAGATTAAAAATAATTAATTGCTGGATGCTGTTAGCTCCATCTTGGCAGAGGATATTTAACTTGCTAGTGTTCTCTTCTCCCTGAAAGCTTACCTTCCTCTTCACACCCCACAGCTCCTGTGGTGGTTCTTCTCATTTCTTAACAAATATTAGTTTATTGTCAGGCCAGTTGGGAATTTTTCCTGGATAAGAAGATGATTGAGATTACGAGAACAAGATATTCATTCAGTGAAAGTTGCTGTTTCAGAGTTGTGGCTTTTCAGTTCAGCAGTTTAGGAACAAACTCTGTGCAACCAGAGGTACATAGAAGGATGAATCAGATCTGAAATGCTTGAATGGGAAAAGCTGAGTGATAAAAAGGCTTGCTTTGAAATTGAAATAAGAAAATTGGGCCTGTTGATCACCTTCAGGAAATGAATAGGAGGAAAACATACATTTTTATGGGCAAAGGAAGTGCCTTCGAAAGGAAGGCAAAACACTGTTGTATTTCTTTTATTCCAGAAGATGAATGTTATTTCATCAAAGGCTGGGAAAATATGTTTCCATTATAGCTGTTATTATCTCATTTAAGTCATTTATCAGCAGTAGATTACTGAGCCTGTGCCACTGCAAGTGCAAGATGTAGCTCGTGTTCTGCTGTGTCTGTCAGAGCTGCAGGCTCAGACTCTGCTCAGGGAGTTTAATTAAAACCAAAAAATAATAAAAAACCCACCGTTGCCTGCTTGCAGTCACCGCTGTCTCTGCCCTTTGGAGATCAGCAGCACTTTCAGCTCAATCATAAAATAATTCAGTGTACAGACGATAAACTGTGAGCTGCTGATAAACTCACTGGCAAGTTTTAAGAAACTATTCCATGAGGAAAAGCGTTATTTTTGAATTCCCATCTTTTACAGCTGAATGGAAGAATCTTCCATGCTGGCCAAAAATACCTGTGTGACAAGTGAGCTGGGTAATGGTAACACCTCGTCTGCACTGCTTTTAGAGTTGCACCCAATTAAAGGATGGCTGGTTGGAACAGATGGTTCCTGAAAGCAGAGACTAACCAAGCCAACTGGGACAAAATGTAGTGGTTGTCTCAAGGGTAGGGAGCTCAAATTGACACTTGAGAAAATATTGGAATAAAGAAAATTAATGGATGTGTTTACAGACCTGTCATTTTCCCCCCTTAAGCACTGAATAATATCAAGAGGCCATGAAAACTCGAATTTGAGGATGTGACTTCCCTTCTGCCGTGAGCTGAATTCACAACTCCAGGCATTCCCTGATACATTAACTTGATGAGCCACCAGTCAATTAAGAGCTTCTTAATGAAGAAGAAGAGTTCACAAGCCATCAGCATTTTGCTAATTATAGGAGCAGCTGTTGGACAAACACTGTCTCCAAACTGTGGAGTTTGTAAAATGGCATTAACACTGTGGCTTAATGCTGATTTTAACTGCAGTGATAATACAGGATTCACTTCAGCATCAAAGTTTTTATAGCTGCTAAGAATTTCACTTTCTTGATTGATGTAAGGCAGGTTTTGCTCACCTCATGATCAGGGACAACATCTTCAAAAGTTACAACTAAATATTTTTTTTTTCCTCCCTAAAATCCAAGCAGAATATCCCAGTGCTTGAAAGGTAAGTCTAAAAGGGTTATTACTACTCAGGTACACATTTTAATAAACATACAACCCAAATATGTTAAATTAACGTGTAAACTTACTATGTGATTATTAGATTGAGTTTTGAATTCTGTTTTTGCTGTCATTTAGTTAATAAAAGGTGAGAATTGTTCAGTAGCCCTCGTTGCTGGACTCTGTTCTCCCACAGAGATATTGGTGATTTAGGACAGGCTGGGGTCATTCAACTTCTTTGGTGGGAGGAAAACCCCAAATGCAACCTGCAGGAATGTTTTTTCTACAGACATGATTTCAAACAAGTCTTTGGAGGGTTTGGATAACGTTATGTTGAAAGCTGTCCTTTGGAAACTGAAACCTCCTACTCCCTCAGTCTTTCCTTCTTGTGCACGAAGCTGCTTTTCACCAGCAGGTTTGAATACGTGGAGCCAATCTTTTGGGCTTGGCACAGCATATCATTTCAGGGTTTATTTTTGCCCTTCTCCCTAAGATGCCTTTGAGGAACGTGCTGTGTGTTAGGAGACAGGAAGGGCAATCAGAGCTTGGACAGAGGAACCAGAAGGGAAGGGTTCTGGTTCTGACGGTTTGATTAAAATACTGATTTTCATATATGATTTAATTACTGAGATTCCCTGAGATATATCTTTCGAATTCAGGCTACATTCCAGCCTTGCAGTTAGCGAGAAAGGAGTTAAATCTGCAGCCTTTTGGGCATTTGAAAGAAGAAATTCTATAATCACTTGATTGTTTGTTGTATTTTCTTATACAATGCCTGACAACCAGGTGCTTGTAAAGAGACATCTGTATTCATGCTTTGAGTGTACTTAAAGCTATATTGATTTTGTTTCACACAGTAGTTTTCTTTGCTTGTTTGTTTGTGTAAACCTTCCCTTTCCCCTGTGCTGGAGTGTTTGCTTTTGAGCATGGTCTGCTTCCATGTCTAAAACTCCTAAAAAAAGCCCCTCAGGGGTGTGTGCTCAGGAAGAGGGGATGTGATAGGTATCATATGGTGCAAGAGACCTTGGCTCTGTGTTTCGACTTCTCTCTTGTAAAGAAATGGTCTTCAAATGACAGTTTGGTGACAGTTTGTCTTCTCTTTCTCTGTCACTGAAACGATGTCATTGAATCTGCATGTAAGGAAACAAAACATTTCCTGAGATTTACTGGATCCACTGGAAAAGCCCACAGATGCCAAATGATTATTTGCTGGCGTGGTAAAGGCTGCAGGAAAGTTGCTGCTGTTGCCTGCTGAGGGGGTTTTGTCAAAATGGATTTGAATTTGTGATGTGCTAAAGTGAGTAAATGGCTGAGACAGAAGTACCGACAAAAATGCTTTTTAAAGGCTTAGAAGAACAGGGTAAAGGACAAAGCAGTGACAACCTACTGAAAAATTAGAGTTGGCAAAGCAGGAAAGAGAACACAGATCTGAGTACTCCCAACTTCCAGGGCTTCTAAGCTTTAAAACGTGGTGCTGAATCTTCTGAGTATTTCATGGAAGCAGTGCCTGGTATTTGTATGGGAATGTGTATATTGTATGGCTGAATTGCTGATTTACTCTTCACATGGGCAAGAACTTCATATTCTGCACTGTGATCGATTATTTGGGTGTATGGAAAGCATCTTGAAGTGATGTGCAGTGCAGCAATTTAATTTGGAGGTAAACAAAATTATGAACCAAGGAAATGAGAGCCTGTTTGGAAAGCACTGCTTGTGTCTTCTTAGCCAGAAACAAATGGAAAATAATTGTGTGGGCTTAGCTGTGATCTGAGCTTCCAGCAATAATGGAGATGTCAGCATTTTTAGTGTCCTGCTGAGGGCAAAGATGCTTCTCTCAACCAGAATGTCCAGATTTACCCTTTACGTGCTCAAATATTTGCTATTAATTTTTTTCCCAAGGTCATTTAAAAATAAAAATATAGTTCTGTGTCTTTATGTGGGCACATGCACGTCCCAGGACAGGGTGCAGTGCTAAGAGCCATCTTTCAGTCTTCAGAGGGAACTTTTTGTACCTGTCAGAACCTGTGCTGGAATCAAACCTCATCCAAGTGCTCCTGACTGGGACCTGGAGCCATCCAGGGGTTCTGTCACCGTGAATTCCTGCACTACCTTCCCCTTCCCCTTGCTGATGTTTAGAGAGAAGGTCTGTTCTCCTAACAGCAAAAGCTGTGGAAAATGTGCTGAAGTTTGCTGAAAGGAATTTAAAAGGGAATATTTTGGTCTTGGCATGCAGCACAGTTGTAAGGAGAATCATTTTGCTGGCATCCATCTGTCGCAGATTAAAATAGGCTGGGCTCAGGGTTTGGGAAGTGAGTTAGTGCGGCGTGATAAGTGACTGAAATAAACCCTTTGGAAGGGGTTGGGCCACTGAAATAAGTGGGAAAGCAGGAGCTTTCAGGATATTCTCACCAAGGGAGGGGGAAAGAGTGGTTCTACCCCGTGTTTGTGACAGGGAGGTGGAATTAGCTGAGGAACAGGCTCAGCCGGAGGCGTTCCAGAGGAACACCGAGTGCCGGTCCAACGGTGTGCGTGCCGACCTCTTCCTCTCCAATCACACCCCCACCAGACAGGCTCCCAAACTTACTGAGCTGCTGTTTGCAACTCACTCCCACGCTGTTTACTGAAGTAGGAACGTTTCTGCCGTCTTTGAGCGTGTTCCCAAAGGCTTGTGCTGTTTAATCATTGCTTCTCTCGCACCACTTGGGTTTTTCTGCCACTCTCCAGGTGCCTTGGGAGCCAATTTACCTGTGTGGAGGTTCAAACAGCCGCTGTTATTCCATGTCATAACCACACACAAAGGGGGCTGATGCGTTTCACACTCCCTTGTTTAACAGTTCATTCCCCCAACCTGGCTGAAATAAGAAAACATGTTTTTATGGGGGTTTTTAACCTTTTTTTTTTTTTTTTTTTTTTTTTTTTCAGTGGGTGAGTACAGGCAGTTTAGGGCTGGGCAGGTTTACAGAGTCATCCTGGGCTCAGCCTGGAGCACTTTGCTGTAAGGTTGGCTACGCTTGCAGTGCTGCCCACTCTGAGCATATACATCCAAAAATAATATATTAAAAAAATATAAATAATATACACAAATATATAAATAACATATATGGAAATCTATAAATAATATATAAAATTACATATCTAGGGAGTATATATACATACATACAAAGATATATATTGGTATAACACCTCAGAAAACTATGGCTGGCAAGTCAATGCCTTAATTTTTTTCTTGTTGACAATATCAGTTGCTATGACTTACGGTGGTTTTTTTTTTTTCTTAGTTCTTGCTAAATTTCGAATTCCAGCAATTGCTGTGCTATTTTGCTCACTCTGGTAGGTCTGCAGTTCTTTCGGGTCGTTATTGCCTAATTTGAGTGTGTTAATTAATGCAGCTATAATGCAAAGTCAGGGAGTTTCACTGTTTTATTCTCCTGCAGCATAAAATGTGGGAACCTTTCACCAGTGCTGAAGTTGTGCTTCCTTTTAAGCAGCAGCTCATTAGAGACCTTTTTTTTTTTCCTTCTCTCTTTCCAGTCTGACAGCAATGCAAGCTTCCTCCGAGCTGCCCGAGCTGGCAATCTGGACAAAGTAGTGGAGTACCTGAAAAGTGGAATAGACATCAACACCTGTAATCAGGTAAGACTTTTAAAGGACAGAAGACTTTGCAAGAGTGAGTTGCGAGGCATCTCCCCATTAAAACCTAGTTTTTCCAGGCTGGGTTCCTTCATACCAGTGTTTTGATTCACCTCAAGCCATGTTTTCAGTCTTGCTCTTCAGTGGTCTCCTGTTTAATATATATATTGTTTAATATATTATGTTTAACCCCTGTAGAAGGGGACATTTTGGGAATCACTGGGTCAAATCCAGTTCAACATCTGCACTCACATGTTTTTGCTTACCATGTCACCTTTCCTTTCAGGAAAGTTATTTGTGCTGTAAAAACACATTGTTAAAGTGTCACCATTGCTGTGACTGTAACGGGATAGAATGTTTTAACTTGGCTCTTTTGTAGGGCTGTCCTATAAATCCAATTACTTTGGCTTCACAGCTCAGGGACCTACATTTGCAACGTTTATTTAAGTGACTGGGACCATCAAATTTAGTAGGACTGTGACCTAAAATAAATATGCAAATAAGTGTCTGCATTAATGATGAGAAAAAAATAAGGCTTTTCATGTGCTGCTTATTGAAAGCATACAGAAAAGATCCTTCTCTTACTGTCTAGGAGAAAGTTCCCGTTAAAAGCCTTACTGTCAAGGAAAAACTTGCTGAATTATATGGGACGTGACCTGGCAAACTTCAAGTTCCCCAGTCAGGAGAGAGTAAATCAGACTCAAGCCTGATTTATATTCAAAGAGATCCAGCAAATTTTCCATCTTTATTATAAGCACCAATATGAACAAAGAGATTCACCCCCAGGACAGAGCACACTTAATATGATAATTACTTGGGAACATTGTGAGGGTTTTTTTCCAGTGTTCATGTCCTTTTGCTGGTTATGAGAGGAATATAACTGAGGTTGCTGCAGATTTATCTCCTGAGGAAAGTGCTTCCCACCTGCAGCTGGTGCAAAGCTCCTCTCGCACTGTGTGGGTGGGATCAGAGCCAGGTGAGTGCAAACATCAGGAGGGAGGATGTGGAATTTCTTAGTGGTTTGAAATAGATAAAGCACTCAGGGATGTTATTATAGGGAAAAAGAAGTGGTTGACTAGTGTGCAAAATAGGAAAAAAACATATTAATGTGATTTAGTTAAGTAATGTGACCTGATGTTCCAGCTGAGGTAACTCAGGAGTTTTTTAGACTGAGAGAAGTGTTTTGAGCTCTTGTCAAACAGTACAAGGCAAAAAGTGCTAAAATAACCCCTTCAGATCCACGAATAAAAATAATGTCCAATTTGGATTGTCTGAGCCCTGTTTGCCAGGGAAAACTTCTGGCCAGTCTGCTTCCCTGAGGACACTGATCACTGCATGGGAATTCCCAAGTATGAGGGATGAACTGAGATGGGCATCCTGCACCCTCAGAACCAGTGACTCCAGTTCTTTATCCTTCACCATCCGTTGAGCACAGCCTGACACTTCAGCTTCTTGCAAACTGCAGTTCTGGCGCCACAGGAAATTCCCTCACAGAGATTTTTGATAACTAAGAACCCTCAGCTTCTACTGATGAAGCATCACTGGTGTATTGTAAATTTTATTGGGAGTGGGAGATGGCTCCTCTGCTACAGGTTAGGGAATAGTGTGTAAGCCATGGCAGCTCCTTCTGCAGCCTTCCAGTTATTCCTCCAACTCCTCCTCCTCCTCCTCAGGGTGTGGCTGGGATGTCCACACGGTTGTGTTCCAGCTGTCTGTGGGGAGAAGTTAACACAGCACAGTCTGTGCAGAATGCAGGGGTGTCTTTTGTTTGTAAGACTGAGCCATCTCAATGCTCTTTCACAAACGAAGCCTTGTACTTGCAGGTTATTTTTTATCCCCCAGTATGATGCTATTTTTAGACGAGATCCCATCTGGGAAAAATGTACGTGATGTTAAGAATAAGCTTTCCTGAACGGAGAGAACGCCAGGAGATGCTTTCTCAAGTGTTGTGTTTGTTTCTGAGATCCCAAGTTTTTTCAGAGGGGTCTGTCTTTATGGATAACCAAAGTATTTTCCCAATGTAACTGTTTCCAAAATCTGATGGAGCTTAATGTTTCTGGGTATAGTGAATACAGGGAGTCATTACTAATATAGATACATAGTTAATAATTAGTTATTACTTAATTATGCTTTGTTAAATGCTATCCTTGTATCAAGGTCAATTATTATGAAATTTCTAGTTCTTTATTTCCTGCTATTTTATAGGATGGATAACAGTCACTGGAAATCTCGGATTCCTTTAGAGCTATTTTCCTTGTGTTACAAATGTAGGTTTTTTAGGATGTGGTGGTTGTTTCTAGTGAAGTAGCAGGAGGAAACAGCTCACTTCTGCAGTGTGTTTAGAATGACCTTTACTTTAACACTCTGCATTTGGGCAGCCCAAGGTTCCAGCAGGAGTTAGACCCCCAACACCTGAGCAGTCCAAGGGTTTACCAGCTGCCTGCTGGCTTTGGAAACAGAACTGATGATCCAAAGGCAACACAAAGTAACGTTTCCCCATCTCGTGCTGGGAGACCTGTCGGTTCTCATGGCAATGGAGTCGCTTTCTGGGAAGGGAAAACTGTGATGGATTTTGGCATTTGTTTGGAAGTCTTGTGCATTCCTGCTCCCAGCAGTGCCAGCTGCAGCCTGCAGCAGCTCTGTGTCATAACGAGGTCTGCAGGATGGCCTTTGGTGTCACTCAGTGGGTTAATTCATTTTCTCGAGTTCGTGGGCTACAAAGGGAAACAAAGGGAGAATTTGCATAATCTGAAAGGATTTTTCTCTTCTCGACAATGCACTTCATTTCTCAGTGATATTTTTAGGAAAAACTTCAACAAAACCTTCAGACTTGAGAAAGCCATGCTCAGCTCTCTGATGTGCCCTTCCCCAAATCTGTCTTGAAGAGAGTTTGACCACACACGCTTTTTACCTCCCCACGAGATTTATTCAGCAGCAACCTTAGACTGACATCTATTAAAGAGACAGCAAAAAGTGCTTGACTTTAACAAAGACCATGATGTTTATTTTTAGTTTCTGCCTCTGCTGGGGAGTTTGTTTTCATTGTGTTTTTAAGTGAGGCTTTGGTATTGGCCTTTATCATAGAATCATGGAATGGTTAAGGTTGGAAAAGACTCCACATATATACATGTGTGACTACAGCATGGGTGGAAGGAACTTGGTGAAAGCACATTGCATTTCACACTTTGAGAATGTGGAAACATTACAAAAACAGGGGAGTTTGTTATTTTATTTTTGTTGGCTTTCATGATGTTCTTATCTGTAAATTGCTTAAATGCCATTTTAATCTTCTGTGGCAAAGGCAGGGGCAGGTAGAAAGTAGAAACTCAGACCTTAGCAAATCTCCCTGCAAAGTGTTGCATCCCAACTTGTAACTCTCTCTGGAAGTTACAAGGGGTCAGACTCTTCACAGAGGGAGAGATGATGGTTAATTTTGTCCACATACATTCTTGCTTCCTAAGATGTTAATGAATACCTTCAAATGGAAGGGAACTTCAGGGAAGTAAGGAATCGTTACGTTCCAGGAAGGTTGTGAGGCTCTGCAGGGAGACCCTTGAAGAACCAGGCTTGGAAGACTTAGTATTGTGTTCTTTTCTGAGAGTTCAAATTACCAAGGAGCCTCCAGAAGAGTGGCAGTTATGGTGTATGTGTGCTTTGTCCTCATGCTGCACAGTTTCGCTTAGCAGACAACTAATTTCACCCTCCCCAACTTTTTGGTGGGCAGGGGAGAGCAAAAAAAAAAAAAGGGACGTGTCAGAAACCTTCGTTGTTGCGAACGGCAAGAATCCAGTTGACAGGAACGGAGGAGTTGCATTGATTAAATCTGAGATTCCATCATCAGAAGTGGCAGGGATCAGCCACGTGGGCCGGGAAATAATTGCAGCGTTGGTTCTGATTAGGGAGGAACAGAACAAAGGTTGCTTTAAGGCTTCAGTTGTGCTGGCCCTCAGCATTTAAAGTGCAGAGCTTGCTGCTGCTTACCCCCAGCTTGCTTTATTTAGGGAATTACGGAGTTCGAATGTGTGTACTGGGAACTATATTTAATCTAGAGTTTCTTCTTGTGACCTTTTTAGTGGACCTCGAGTATTCACTGAATTAAAAAGTTGCAAAGAAACTCGCATAATCTATGCAGCAATATCAGCTTTCAGGTGCCTAATGTGGCATCAGCAGTTATGTGTCTCAGAGGGAGGAATACAGGCATTTTAAGAAATTCCTACTGGTTAAGCACTGGGACAAGCCTCGCTCTCTCCATCCTCTGGCACGTGGTAAACTGAACTAGAGGCTTATCCTCACATCCTCTTGCATTCAAAGGTGGTTATGGACCATGAATATTGCAGTTGCTGTGCTGTTTGTGGACTCCAGTCTGCTCCCAAAGAGTCAGAAAGGTTAATGACATGTCACAGCAGTACATCAGCTGTAAGGAGCCCCAGCTGCCCTTCGTATTCCCATGGAGAGCGTTGGTGACAGAATCGGTGAGATTAGATATGAGAACGGGTCTTCGCTCTCAAACGACGAGAAGAACACTGTGTTTCCCCACAAAACGCTGTTTCTAAGCTCTCAACCACTGTAGGTAGTAATTATGGTTAGTTAATACTCAGCTGAGATTAAAACTCAGGGAAGATTAGAGGTTTCTGAAACCTCAGCCTGCAAAATATTCCCTGACATGTGCGGTGTTCCTCATCTTGGTGATTATGGTCAACCTCACCACGTATTTTTGGCCAAGGATTTATCCTTGATCCAGGGCATGGCACTGCTGCCACCCCTGGGCTCTGCAGCTCTGGAGTGTTAAGAGTGTTCCTGTGGATTAAGGAGGATCTGGTTGCTGCTGCTTTTCCCACATAATGGAATTTGAAACCGCGTTTCTCATTGACATTTCCCAACTGCCAGGCTGCACGAGGGTGTTCCTCTCTGCTTTTGGCAGCCTGTGAGTGGAGCCTTCCTTCAGTTCCTTTGCTTTTCTCATAGTTCCACTTCTGGATTTGACCACAAAATGTGCCAGTGCTGCTCACATGGGCGTGGAGTGGAATGGAGTTAGTGCAGAGCCACGTTTGAATTGCTGTGTCTGAAGCCATTGGACCCACTCCCATCAAATGCCTCCTGTGAAGTGCTAAGTGCTTTAAAATCCCACTGGGAATTACAAGCCTGAGCTGCCTCTGTGCACAGACAAGAAAAGGCAGGAAGCTGCTTGTATAGTTCCCAACAGAAATGACTCTGAAGTGCTCGGAGATGAGCAAAGTGATAAAAATTACACCGTGCTGCACTTGCTGCTGGGGACTCAAATACCTGAGCATCGCTCCTGATGCTGGCAGTGTGGAAACCAGGAGAGGGCTGGGGGGAATGGCAGGATCTGTCCCTGCCACCTGCCTGATGTAGCATGAAAATTATTGCAGGATTGTGAAAAACAGGTTGGCAATTCAGCTACAATAGACTGTCATTCTATTTTTTTCCCCTTGGGTGGAATGGGGATAGTAGGAAGAAGAAGAAGAAAGGGTTTCCATGGCTGGAATTTATATGAGAGAAAGCATCCTGTTCTTGTTTAATGTGGAAAGGATTTAGATGCTGACTTTCTTAGGTTGCTTTTTGGACAATCCTAGGTCTGATTTAATTTTCTTTTTGAGGTTTCGTGAAGATGTGCTCAGAAAGCAGCAGGGGTGCCAGATCAACGATCAATTTTGGAAACCACAAGTAATCAACAACCATTTTGGTCTATCTGTGCTTTGGGGTTTCTGTTTAATACCAGTTATGCCAGAGGAGAGTCCAGCATTCAGCTACATCAGCATGGAGTAATCCTGATTGAATAGACATATCCTGTGTAAATTTGGCTAAGTCCTGTGATTTCTCAGTGTTGATAATTCCTCAGGGGAGCTGGATAAGGTTACAGTAAAAAGAAGGCAGAAATGCGCTCAGGTTTTGAAATACTGAGCTCCATGGAGATGCCCAAGGTAGAGGGGAAGTGGGAAGCTGCCAGAAAGGAAGGAATGTCTTCTGGATACTCAAAAAATACACTTTGTTTGGATGTCTTTGTTGCTATGAGAAAAACGTTACTGGAGAAGTTTGTCCCGCAGAGCCACGTCCAAAACATCTGACTTATGTAGACAGTCAGCTAAGAGAGGTAACACTACTCCAGCTCCTAATCCTCCTCCTAGCCCAGGGTAAGGTAGGAATGTGGAGCTGATGGTTGGTAATGGATCTGGCCCTTGTGCTTGCAGAATGGACTCAATGCCCTGCACCTGGCAGCCAAAGAAGGCCACGTGGGACTGGTACAGGAACTGCTGGAGAGAGGCTCGGCCGTGGATTCTGCCACTAAGGTAATTCACACTCATCTGCACGTTTGGTCACTGAAAGGGAAAGTCCAACACGTGGGAGAAATACAGGAAAAAGGAAAATATAAATGCCTTGCTGATATTTAAACTGGTATTTCTGTTTTGGCCTGGGAGTCTTTTTTGCTGAAGGCCATCGGTAGTAAATGAAGAGGAGAATATTATTTGTACAATAGTATAGGGGAAACATTTGAAGTTTTAAGCAGTGCCAGATTTTTCCTTATTTCCAGTGACAGGTCCCCATTAGACAGAGTAGTGAATATAGCTCCAAATAGTAGATTTTTTTTCAAGTCTGTGAAAATTAAGTCAGTAGCTTTACCATACCCACAACCTTTTCTCTCCTGGCACAATGGGAAAAAAACACCCCTGGGATAAGTTGTTTTACTTTCAGCCTTTGCACAGGCAGGCACATGAACCTGACTGTTACAAAAAACTGCTGGTTGAAATGATTCCTGAAGAAGGGTAATAATATCTTTCATTTTTCCCCTCTCCCTCCAACAGAAAGGGAATACAGCCCTGCACATTGCATCCTTAGCAGGACAAGCTGAAGTTGTCAAAGTTCTGGTGAAGGAAGGAGCCAATATTAATGCACAATCTCAGGTATGGTGCTGATTTCCCTTCTCTCCTCTAAAAGTTGCTTGGTGAGGCTTTATATGGAAGATCTGAGGTTCCAGGCACTGATTCCAAATGTCCAAACCTGACAAATCAAGGGAATTGGGGTGTTCACTGGTAAGCAGAATAAAAGTAAAATGGCAAGTTGAAGTCATTACATGCTCATTGTATAAACAGGAACTTGTATTGTTTTGTGATTGAAATGTTTTAGGATTTCCTGGTGTGCTTTCATAACTTGTTCCAGAAATTTTTCCAAGCGTATAAATATGATATTTGAGTGGAATTTGATGAGCAGTGGTGAAGGAGAGAATTTCTCCATGACTTGATCTGTACAATTGCTTTATGTGGTTGTTTTTTGGCTAAAAATTAGCAGAGAACTCACTCCGGGCTTCTGAACTCCTTCCTTACGTGATCAGGAAGAATTTCAATTCACCTTGTCCTGGCAGGGAAACCACCTGTAAAAACTGCCCTCCAAACCCCACCAGAGAGCAGGGGGATGTTCCCTCCTGGATGTTACCAATTCCAGGTGGACAGTGCACAGTAAAGAGCAGGAGGTGAACAAATAGCTTTGCAAAATAAATAGGTTTGTCTGTCCCTTCCTCACATTTAAGAGAGAGAAATTGAAAAGATCTTTAAGCTGCCTGACTTGAAGATTGTAAAAATATTGCCTTTAATATGCTTTTTGCCCCAAAATAACTCCCAAAGTGCTCTCTTGGGACAGCTGGTGGTCAATTATTCCCTATTATTCTCTACTCCCATTAAAGATAAGAAAGAAATGGTGTAACTCCAGTGCTGAAAAACTTAGCAAACCTCCTTTCATAATGAGCAAACTGGATGAGTTTCTTCATACATTTATCAGCCTTTTCATGTGCATTAGAAGATCACGTCTTTAATGTTAGGGGTTTGAGTCTTTTAAGAGAAATAATTGTAGAAAACGTTACTTTCATGAAGCATTATCCCTCAAAAAGTCTTCAAAAAGGCTTTTCCTCAGGCTGGAAAAAATAAATGAGGTTTTCTAAATTAAAAAAAAAAAAGAAAATCCAATTAGAATTGGAAAATGTTTTCACAGGTATTGTTTTATACAGCATTCTGGTTTGAAACACATTTGTTGTTAGCACTGGATGCTTTGTAGTGCACACAGAGCTGCTAACAGGCATTTGCTACTTGATTGAATTGAATTAATGTGATGGAGGACATTTTTCCCCCCATTATTGCTCCCTGGTTGCCTCCAGACAGGGTGAATTCCAACTGCTGGGATACATATGTCCTGGATTTGTGACACACTGTCTTAATTAAACAAATCCCGTTGAGTTGACTTGGAAGGTGAGTCCTTAATGTGGTGTCATCCAGCTTTGGGGCCTTTGGCTTGTGGGTCTTTCTGGCCTGCTGTGCTTTTCCAGAAGAGATGGATAAGATGGATAATAGCTGGATTACAGCAGGCCAGGAGGGAGGTGTTCAGAGGCTCCTGGTGCAGCTGCCAAGGAGGAATTCCAGTGGAAGGTTTACTTTTAATTATGAAGGAATTTTTTTATCCTCCACGAACGGAGTGAGAGTGGCGAATGCTGCCTTCCTGCTCAAGGTTGCATTGACACATCAACAATGACATATGTCATAGAAATGTTAGCAAAAAAAAAAAAACCAGAGAAGGAAGCCTGAAACTTCAAAATTAATAAAGACTAGACATGTGATTCATGATAAAATATTAAAAAAAGATTCAAACATACGTAGCTACAGCTGGTCAAAAAATGAAAATACGAAGGTATATAAAAAAAAAGAATGGTTGAACAGAGTATGCTCAGATACTAAGTTTTGTAGTCAGGAAGAGTGTCCTTGATGAAAAGATGGAAAGAAAAACACTGTGTCAGGAAAGAGCTTCATTGACAAAGTGAGAAATGAAAAAAAAAAACAAATTAAAGGTAAAACTGAATACAGAAGTGACAAATCATGACTGAAATTCTCAGCTTGTCTTTCTTACATTTTCCTCTCCATTCTGTTTTTAAGGACAGGTGCTGGACTGTCACCCTGAAACCTTTCAGGAGCAGTTATTGCCATTGGGGGTATATGACATCCTCTCCTTGGCATCTCTGTTATTTCACACTTTATTTTTTGTAGGCCCCTGTGAAATGCCCTTTGCTGGGGGTGATTTAATGCCAGGGAAGTTACTCAGGTCGCTCCATCACTTTCTCTTTAAAGAACTCGCTGTCTGTCAAGGTCGTTCTCATTTCCAGCGATGACAATTTGCCATATTGACAGAATCTCTTTTCTGATGATGAACTGGTAGATAAAAGAGTAGTCACAGCTCCAGCTTGTTTGGTTTTGCTTTCATTTTCTCCATTAAATGGCATAAAAACACTGGATTTTATCAGAACTTATGAGCAGTGACATCTGAAGAACCAGACTCATTTTGCAGTTCCTTGCAACAACGAAATAACAGAATTACCTCCGAAAATGCTATTAAAACCACTGTAACCACTGGGATTACAAACCCCATCTGTGCTATCTGAGGCTGTTAAGCATTCAGGGCTCTGATTTTATGGATTTTGGATTTCTATTAGATTACTTTGCTTTGCCCTTCAGCTTCATGTTGGCCTTCGGAGTTGTTATTTTGCTCGTCTTCCTCCTTTATGAAGCCTGTTCCTTTTTGGCTAACATGTCATCACTGCTATTTTTAGAAAAGTAATTTCTATTTTGATGCAAAGCTTAATTGCACAGTGATTACTAATTGAGTGACTCCCCTTTCACCTGCATCTGTGTTATTGAGGGCTCACATCTTCCTGCAGCGTGTTTCAGGCAAAGGCTGAAATCAGGGCACACCCAGAGATGTAGAAGTTGCTGGTCTTTTTTGGCGTATCACTTCTTTACTCCAAACCTCTTCTTAATTGTTGCTTGTGCATTGGCAAAGCAATTATTTCTGGGCTCTTCCTCCCGGTAAGTGTCTGCTCTTGTGACGTGTTAGGAATTCTTATGGGAGTTCTTGATTTTTTTTTTTCCCCAGGTGGAAGAAACATCACCAGATTTAGTCAGTTCAACCCTTCCCCTTGATGAATTGCTGTTAGTCTCTGTTGCTTTCTCTTAAAGTCAGACTCATGTGCAGACATCAGAGATGTCCCATGACTGGAATATCAACCTGCCTAATGTGTTGATACCCCAAATGCAATAATCTTCATAACTGAGCCAACCTGTAGACTGTCCCTGCAGCAACGATGCTGAGCTTGTTCTGACTGTGCATTCCTTAAGGAATGGATCCATCCTGACCTTCCTCCATTCCAAACAAGGTCACCTGGAGAGAGTTGCACCTCTTAGGATGAGGTGATTTGACAAATGCCAAGTGACTGAGGTACAAAGAACTGAAAAGATAAAGACCAAGTGAGGCAATGCAATCTGCTCCTGTTTGGGAACTGTAAGGGAGCTGTCCTGTCCTGGAGGCACCTAAGTAAGAAGTGATTCCCTTCAATTTTCAAATTCCTGCAGCTGGGATATGGCAATGGAACGTGTTCCCCATTAGCAGTGCGGGTCATGCTTTGACCCCTGCTTCGTTTAGGGGCCCTCACAAAAGGAGGAGCTCCCTTTTAATCATCAGATTATTTAAAGTGACCCAGATACAGAGAGCAAGGATTAGATAAATCAGTCCTCCCCCAAGCTGATTTGGTTATTTAAAAGCCCTCCGGTTTCCTTTCCTCGACATCCTGCTCTAAGCGCATTGGGAACACATTAGCCAAGAAGTATTTTTGTTTAAATTTGCCCCCGTTACCGTCACCACTTCCCCTGTCAGCAGGTGGGAGATGCTGTAGTGACTGCTGGAGAATCTTATCCAGGCTATCCATGAGACTAAAGCATCCCTTGGAGCAGCACATCTCCAGCCCCGCTGTGTGCTTCCCCCGAAAGGAGCCCTGAGAGCTTGTGGAATGTCCACATTCCGTGTCACCACAAACCAAGGGCAGGATTTAGGTGACTCTCAGAGGAGTGAGCAGCTTGTCTCTCTCAGGATGCCCTAGGATTTGCTTTACCAGGGATTGCTCTCCCTGCGGTTTGTGAGGATAATCTTACCTTTGGAATGTTTTGCAGAGTATTTGCCGCTCCATTATGACAAAAGGCTTTTTAATTCCACCAACTGCTCTTGCTGCTTTTCTGTCAGTGCATTTGGGGAGGCAGGTTTTTAGCTGCCGTATATCAGGAGGGGTGATTTAGCTGCAGTTCATCATTGCTAATGTAATGAAGGATCAGGCCCATTATCCTTTCACTGGAGAGGAAAAAAAAAAATAGGCAAGAAATGCCCTTCTGGAGGATTATATGGATTTTGAGAGATGTAAACAAAAGTCATACATTAAGACCAATGAAAAAAACCCACCAAATATCTCAACCAACAAAGACTGAAAACCAGCTGTAAATATTTATAGTTTATGTCTTAGTCTTTTTTGTGAATTTACTTTAAAAGTGCTATAAGGGGATGAATTGAAAGATTTTAATTTAAACAAAAAGTGGGTTTTTTTTCAGCCAATAATGTTTATTCTTGAAATGTATAAACTTTAGAAAGCTGCAGTAACCCAACATCCCAACTGGAAGGGTAGGGGCTCCCCAGACCAGTACACCACGTTTCTGCCCTGCTGTGATGACACAATCTGCCACGATGAAAACCAGGCAGTGGAAATGTTGTCCACCTGGATTTAGGAGAGTGTAGGGATAACTGAGCCACAACCAACCGGACTGAAACATTTAATTTATAATTTTAACGCAGTATTGTCTTCCTTCCAGCCCTCAGCCGTGAACATAAATTAAGTGGCTGCTTGCAGGACTGCTCTCCCTTTACCCTGTTCCAAAGGCAAACCCCAAGTGCAGTTTTGGATGACTGCCCGGAATCTGAACTTGAGACTCTGCCCTGACTAAGCCTTTGGGCCCTCACCTGTGCCTGGTATCAAAGTGGTGTTTCCTGGTGCCTCTGTGCTCTTCCCATTATTCTCCATCAGCTCAGTTTCTACTGCACGTTCCCTCTTTATAAAAATGCCATGTCCAAGGCCTGGAACATCTTGATTTTTGCCTGCCTGTGTTCCAGGCTCTGTTGTTGCTTTGCTGTTCTTGTGGAGAAAGTGGTGATAGTTGGAGCTGTTGAACTACAATATTTGTGCTCTTTAAATTCAGCATCTGAGCTGGGAAGTGACTTAGAATCCCCCTTCCCAAGAGAGGAGGGTCTTGTAGCAAGGTCATACACGTTGTGCTGCAGTTGGGAGTCCTGACTGATCTCTCCTGACTGAACTTACCAAGTTGATCACACCCCAGACAGCATAATATATCCATAGGCTTTGTAATTATTGCTGTGGTGTAAGTATAGAGTGGCAAACACTATTTATATTGCTAGGGAATTAGTGGGACAGCTGAAGGGGTGGTACTATTTTTAGTGTAGGCTTCTGTGTCACTACACTAAAGAAAAAAAATTCGTATTTATTATAAATTAGTCTTATGATCTGCCATCTCAAACAAGAAAATACCCATTTCATTTTTATGTTTGTTTAACTGTTTGCACCAGTAAAGTAGAATCACCAGCCTCCCTAAATTCAGCAATTCTGGCCTTTTTCCTAAAAGCTTTTCTCATCTTTAATCTGCGGGACCCTGCGGGCCTCAGCACGTGTGATGGATGTAGGAATTGCCACCTAAATGATGAGCTGCCACTTGTTGGGGGATTTCACAGCAGATCAGAATCCAGTAGCTCTGCTGTGCCCTCGTAGCTCTGCCACTTTGAGCAATTCTGTGCTCACAAATACTCGGTGGTTGTAGATAATAAAGGCTAGTTTCCTTCAATCCACATTTGCATCCTCAATTTCACGCTGCTTCAGCTGTCAGTTCAGCAAGGCCCTTAATTCAGATATTCCAAATCTTATTTTGGAGTAGCCCTCTTGACTGAGTAGCAAAATGAGACTCCTTAGGCACCTTAAAATGAAATAATCTGAATTTCCCTTTAGCTTATCTTTGCAAATTTGACAGTTGCATGTTTGATTGAATATAAGTACAGACGTTATAGTCCTATTATTTATGAGATTTTTTTTTAAATGAAAAAGAATATGGATTATCTGTTTTTTGTGGAAAATACATTTTAACCGAAAGGAAGTAGGAATGTGAATAATTGGAAAAAGTTGCTACTGTGTAAAACTTTTGGATTTTGATGTAAGCTACCACCAACAAAAAAGCTTTAAAAATTAAAGTTGGTACCTTGATCTATCCTTAATTCACCCTTTTATGCAGAGAATCTCTCCTGCTCCATACAATCCTCTTACGTCGAGTTTATTTATAGCCTGGCTGAAAATAATGCTCTGAGCATAAAGCACATCAGGATTCCCAGAATTGTGATGTTGGTGATGCTGTCAAGATGGTTGCTCTGAACTCAGCTTGCAGTGTTGCATTTATTTGTCACACTCATATTTCATTGATAGCAATCAGTGTATTGCTTGGATTGTTAGGGGCTTTTTCACTGAATCACAGAAGGGCTGAGGTTGGAAGGTACTCCAGGGGTCACTTCTTGTATCACTGAATGAAGATTCAGATCAGGAACTTACTGTTCTGGAAGAGTAGAAAAAAAAGTCATGAAACAGTTATTGAACTTGAAGGCCCCTCCCAATGATCATGATCTTAGTGCATAAAGCAGTGTTTTACCACCTGACCACGAATCACCCAGGTTTTGTAGTGTGTGTGAGCTGTTTGAGGAATAATCTAAGCTTGTCTCACTCTTTGTGTCACTATTTTTTCTTTTTCAGTAATTAGAAATGAGCCCTCGCATGTAAACCATTGCATTGAGGTACCAGTTTTTCTTGTCTTTCCTGGGTATCTCAGTGATCTTCTAATACAGTTTTAAGCAGTTTCTGGAGGCCTTTCAAATAAAATAGGTTTGTTCATCCGGGTTTATATTAACAACTTAAATTTAATCAAAGGAGATGTTGCTTACTCTCATGAATCCTCTTCAAAGAGGCAAAATGTAGAGGTGCTGTAACTCTATTTTCTCTCTTTTCCTTATCAGTATGAATATATATATATATATAGGTGTATAGATTCTGTAGGCATATAGACACTGAAGCCTGATAATTCAGTACTGCATGCAAAGAGGAACCCAAGTTCCTTGAAAGTCAGAAATCCATCCAGGAAATAAAACTCCACCAAGCTACAGAACTGCATGATTTTCTCAGTGCTCTAATAATCCCTCTGCTCCTTCAGCCTGTGTTCTTCATTAGGGCTCGGGCAAAACGTAATGATACAAATTCTGAGTCATGGATAGATTTGCCAATTTGCATTAATAGCTTGAAGAATCATTGAGAGCTACTCATTTTCTCCAATTAGCCAGTAAATCAGTGAATGTAGTAGAAAGAACGGGGTATGAAATATACTCTTGCTAGTGATAATTTCTCATTCTGACTTTATATTACAGCAGTAAACATCTTGCAGTTCACATTTGGGAGGATAATGAAATCGCAGTGCTCTGTCCTTGCTACAAATACTCTGATGAAACCATTGTTTGGAAGTGAATGTTACTTATCATTACACAATTAATTTCAGCTTTTCGGAAGATGCACAACATTTAAACATACAAATGTAACGTGATTACATATCACAGTTCATTTCTCCTTTTTCAGGTCACAGTCAGTATTTTTACTTCAATTCTGGGCTGGGTTTGTACAGGACAGGGCTGTAAACTGAAAAGAAATTTATGGAAGTAATAATTCCCCAGTAAACCCTCTCTGTGCCGCTGAGGGAAGAGTCTCATTCAGTTTGGAGAGATCTGGGATCTTGAGCTTTGAAGAATCTCTGGAAGCAGAACAGAGAACCCGAGTGTTGGCCATACAGCACTTGGAAACTAAGTGATGAACTGGGAAAGGGACTTTCCATTGACCAAAGGAAAGGAAACTTTGGGAATGATCTGCTTTTTTTGTGGGCATTCCCATTCAGCTGCAGGGCTGTCTGGGAGAGGCAGACACCTCCCAGAAGTCAGACAGGGCAGGAGGAGGCACAGAATTCCTGGGATCCAGTGGCCAGGTGAGAAGGAGGAGCTCCAGCAGGGCTAACAGGCAATCCCACTGGGCACAGCTCTGCCCAGGAGGGCAAGCATATTGGGAATCCTAAAATAGGAGTCCTCTGGCCGAGGGCCAGGAGTGTTGAGGTCAGGGGCACTGCAATTAGAAGCTCTGAAAGCAGAGCTTCACTGAAAGCAGCCTGAGAAAGCAGACTTCTCCCTGCCAGCATTAACCATCAGGCTTGACCTTGCCAGGGGGAGAAATTCAGTGGCATCTTTTTCTGGCGTGTTCGGTAGTTTTGCATACTTGGAGTGTTGTTGTAATTCCCAAAATAAGCCAGATTTCAAGGAAATACATACAGTAGTTTTAGACTATAATTAAAACCTGAAGAAGAAAAGAAAAAAAAAGAGACTATGATTTTATGTGCAAGAATTTCCTTCCCCCTGATTGCTGTAGTTTCAGGTGTGATTGTAGCACAGGTATGATATATA
This sequence comes from Empidonax traillii, assembly GCF_003031625.1. Taxonomy (NCBI): domain Eukaryota; kingdom Metazoa; phylum Chordata; class Aves; order Passeriformes; family Tyrannidae; genus Empidonax; species Empidonax traillii. The sequence goes on from NW_020956483.1 coordinate 100,900, forward strand.
TGATATATGAGCGCTCCTCTGGATCTCTGTGTGGAAAAACACTTAGTCCTTCTTGGTGCTAAAACATCATGAAGTCATATATATCCATTGTTTATGGTCTCCTAATCCAGGATTTATAGTCCTAATTCCGTTCCAGAACCAGGGACTTGATTAAAAAAAAATTAGATTCTTCAAAGCTCTTAAGCAAATTGATTTACTCTGGCTTGAGAATCGTCATATTCCCCCAATTTGTATTAGCTTGTGATCCTTGTAATATTCAGTGCTAGAAGGACTTTACAAATGGCATGTATTACGCTTAGAAAATGAGACTTTAATATTGAAAAGCTGATGAGGCGGGTGGAAAATTACTCTTAGTTCTACCTAATAAGTTGCCACGTTGTTTCTTTCTGGAGCGGGAAGGAAGAATGTCACGGTGAGCCAGCTGGGTTACCTGCAGGTTCCCCTCTGTGTTTTCTGCACAAGTGCAGTGGAAAAGAACCCAATCTGTTCCCAGTTGCCGGTGCCAGCTCGTGCCCATGCCTGGCAATCCCCTGCAGCTCCCCAGTTGCTCTGGGAACGGCGTTCCTGCCTTCTCTGCCGTGAGGGCATTTCTTCTGTCCCCCCTCCCTGTTCAAGAGCTGTCCGAGGGGCAGCAGGACCAGCACCCCCTGACTCATCAGCTCCTGCCCCAGAGTGGGGGGACATGGAAGAGCCTGGCTCCACGTGCATCCAGTTTGCTGCCTGGTTGGAGCGGTGATTTGGGATGAGGGACTGACCTTCCTGTTGAGAGGCTTTTCTTGATGCCCAACCTGAATCTTCCCCTCCAGCAGCCTTGTAAACGTTGTGGTTTTTCGTTTTAGTCATCGTGACCGTGCAGAACAGACCTTTACACTTCTCTTTAAGGGCTGTTGTCTTGTTTTCCTCGTTTGCCCTTTACAGACAGAACACCGCCAATTATTAGCCAAATATAGCTTCCCTGGGGAGATTGGCTTTATTATCTGCAGCATGAACTCCTTGACCAGTGACCCTGTGAAAGACCACTGTGACCTTCAGGTCCTTTCCTGCAGAATTCTTCTCTAACTCGTCGTTCCCTGTGTGCATAGTTTACCTTTCCTGCCATAGCAGAGAAACTTGTATTTGTCCTTACTAAATGAATTTTCCAGGTTTTTTTTTCTCCAGGGTTACAGGGACCTTTTGAAATGACGCTCCTGTGGTGTGGTGGACTTGCAGAACGTGCTGTCTGTGGCTATAATAAGAGCATTCTGTTCCCTCCTTGGAGTCATTTCTGAGAATACCAGATAATAACTGACTCCTGTGCAAAGCCACTCAAAATACATCCCCCAGTCTTGGCACTGGACTGCTGTTAACTGTTCTCTGGGTGCCATTTATTAATTCCATGTCCCGAGATTGTCAGTGGAAATGTCACAATATTATGCAAATAAATGCAATTAAATACTGCTACAACATACATGGCATATATCATACGTGACATCCACAACATAAATGATGTTTATTGCCTGACCAGTCTTCTGCATTTCTAAACACGGAGTGGGGGTTGTAAAGACATCAGTTCTACAGTCTTTGTGTTATCTAGAGACTGAAAAATGAGATTTCATTTCATTAGGAAATTACTGGAATGTTTGCACAGCAGGTTTTCTAGAAAGAGTGATATTGGCTTCTCTGAAACAGGGTTTTTAGTTCTCACTGCATTAATTCTGACCCCATGTGTGAATGCACAAGCCTATCATTCAGTGTGACACCACACAGGATAATAAAATAAATTACAAATAAATTGCATGTTTGAAGTCTGGTTAAGGGTTTATTTTCTATCTAAAAGTGCCACTCTAAGCCAAAGGAATGTTTTCAGAGGTGTAGGTGATCATGTCCTCTTATATTACTTGGTTGTCTACAGAATATTAAAGAATTTTTTGAGCTCTTTTTTGGCAATCCTAAAAACTCTTGGAAGAAAGTTATTAATCAGGCAGGCAGCTCACTTGCATGCTTTTGTTTCATCAGGATTTTGTAGGTAATGAATTAAAATCATTTGCATTAAAATATTTTAATGGGAAGAAAGGCCTTACATTTCTAACGAATTTGCCTGAATCAAAGTAGGTTGGTAAACTTAAAAGAACTTTTTTTCCTTACTGTTCTATCTGAAGCAAATTCTTCTAACAACTTCAGGACATTTTAATGTATATTTTTAATGAAATGATAATGAACCTGCTGTATGGTCAGAAATGCAGCGGTTCCTTTGCAAGGCTGAGTTCCTTTATGTCAGATGATTTGCAATGTTTTATGCATTGCAGAGTTTGCTGTAGTATGTTCAGGCTTTGCCATCTCTACTGAGCTTGTCAGGAGGTATGGGCTTCACAGTCTCCAGGGGATCACGTCTTTGCTCAAGTAAATGTAATAAGTGGAGGAAACTCTTGCTTTCCTGTCAGCTTTCATAAAACCTTCTTGCCAGCTTTGCAGTCCCTGAGCACTATCAGCAAGGAATAGGTGGTATTAATAATTACTGCAAAATAAGTGTCAGGAGAAGATGAGTGAGAAAGCAGAGGTCCGTGGGTTTCAATGGCATTAAACATTACCATCCAAAGTTAAAAATACAAAGTTATTCTGTTAACACTTAGAACATTTCAATTTAAAAACCCCACAAATGTGTTTTCAGCCCCGTGTTTCTTTGTGGGTCGTTATTGTTGGTGTATTCCCTTCCCTTAACAGAATATTTTCTCCTGTGTTCTTCCTAGAATGGCTTTACTCCTTTGTACATGGCAGCTCAGGAGAACCACATTGAGGTGGTGAAGTATCTCCTGGAAAATGGAGCCAACCAAAGCACAGCTACTGAGGTGAGGGGGTTTTTTTTGTCTCATATTTTTCTTTGCCTTTATATTCAGATTGCCTAAAGTCAGGACTGTGTGGGCTGTGTCTGAAAGGGTGTGTGTGGTGTAAAATGGTATAAAAGCAATTAATATCAACAGGTAGTTGTTAAACCAGCTTCCTTTTAGAATCATAGAGTTGTTTAGGTTTGAAAAGACCTCTAAGACCATCGAGTCCAACCATAACCCCAGCACTGGGTCTTGGGATTTTAGAGAAGTTCAGGAGTGATGAGTGGAGGAGGTGTCTGTCTCCAGAGGAACTGAAGCACAATAATTAAAGAGGGATTTAAGGGCACTGGAAAAACATAGGATCTGTGCTCATTTTGTTCCCTCCTCGTGCTCCCTTTCTGCCAAGTGTTCTTTTACTCCAAGCCAAGGGGATGAGTGAACAGGCAAAGTGTGTCACCTTCCTGTTTGTGCCATGTGAAGCAGCAATGGGAAAGTTCCTTTCCCCTCAGAGGTTTTCCTCACACTTCTCACTTTTCCCTTGTCTGTCCAGAAACATTCCCATTCTGGATTGCCCCCCCTGGGTGGATGAGTTGGAAATGCTGGTGTTTTTATGCTCCCTCTCCCTCCCTTCAAAGCGAACTGTCAGCATTACCAGCTGTTTCACTGTCCCCTCTCTCAGTGGATACTGTACCATTTGGTGACAGCTCCTGAAATATCCTCTTTGAGGTGATCACGTTACATGTCAGCTTTCTGAGGTCCGGCATCCCGTGGGATTGCCGGGCAACGTGGCAGAAACACGCTCCTTGGGAGGGAACCCAGGGGACCTGGGGCTCTCCAGGAGCCCACAGTCACCTGCTGGCAGCCTTTCTCCCGGTGACTTTGCCGGCTGGGATGGTCAGGTGCGCTTGTGAATTCAGTCAGTTTACAGGGAGTGTGAGGCCGAGGTGGTTATAATTCATGTGAAATATAGGTATAAAATATCCCCACTCTGAACTGGAATACGCGGAGAAGGACCTTGTGTTTGGCATCACAGGCTGGCACTCCTCGTGGGAGGTCAGGAAATGAAGAGCCGCCTCCGAACTGTGGTCGGCTCTGCTTTCCAGAAGCGGTGGCAGAGGGAATGCAGAAAGAGTGGTGTCCTTTTAGAGAAGGGTGGACGATGAAATGGTGCAAATCAAATGGATGATCTCGTCTTTGAAGCTTTGAAACTTGCACTGCCTTTGAATGTATTTCGTTTCCTCCCAGGCTTACATGCGAATGGATACAAAAGGAGGGTAAGGATGAGCTCAGTTTCACAGGGCCTCTAATCCAGGATTTGTTCTCGTGTTCCCAGAGGCGAAAGGCAAATGCATTAAGCCATTTCAACACCTTATGTACCCCCAATCTCAGAATTATCTTTACAGTTCAGCTGTTTCGTCAGCTGTTCACCCCTTTTTAATTCCCTGCACAGAATTTAATCTCTGTTAGAGGCAGAAACCACGGCAGTATCACTGTTACAACACACCTACCCACCGCTAAACGCAAAAGTTATTAGATTACTAAGGGGAAAAATGGCTCTGGCAATTCCTCAGATGTTTCTTTCAGCATATGGCAGCTCTCCTTCCTTCCTAACTTGGCCTTTATTATCTTATCCTCTTTCCATATTCCTGTTCCAAAGTGTTCCCGTCCCTCATGTGGTTACAGCACACCTGTGCTTGGGGAGGGGGCGTGACCAGTTTCAAATCAGAATGAAATATTTGGGAGCAGGCAGTACTTCAGCCAGGAGGAGCAGGCTGTGGTCACGTGGTGGGTTTTAAAAGCACTGGCCATCCCAGGCACGTGTGGGAGAAGCAGGACAATTTGAAACTAATTTTAAAACAGAGCTAAAACTAGGAATGTCAAGCAGGGATATTTTTCTTTGCTTTTCCAAAAAATACAAATAATGTGATATTTTCCTCCTTCAGATCAGAATAAATTCCTAAACATGGTGTGGCTTTCTTGACTCATGGTCCGTGTGTAACTTGGAATGGGAACAGCAGCAAATGCATCCAAAGATACGCTTTCTTTTCACAAACAGGCTGCTTGTATATTTTTCACATCTAGTTTCTTTAGTGCTCACTAAATTTACAAAAAAATTGCTAAAAATACGCTTTGTGGCCCGTCTTAAGATGGGGAACAATTAAGAAGTAAAACGATACTTTGCCTGTACTTGAGTTAAAAAAAAAAAAGACCCAAGTGGGAAAAGATGCTCGAAAGCATTTGAAATGTCTGAAAGCCTTTGGGAGACGTTTGAAAAGGGTTAAAATGCTGTGCTGCTGATGGAGACGGAGGTGCAGAGGTGGGAAACAGCTGGCAAACGAGCATCTCGGATTGCCGCAAGTCACGGAAGCTCCGCATCCTCCACCTTTCCGAGCGCACCTTACCTTGGCTTCCCCTCCCCCAGGACGGCTTCACTCCTCTGGCTGTGGCGCTGCAGCAGGGGCACAACCAGGCGGTGGCCATCCTGCTGGAGAACGACACCAAGGGCAAGGTGAGGCTGCCAGCCCTGCACATCGCCGCCAGGAAGGACGACACCAAGTCGGCGGCGCTGCTGCTGCAGAACGACCACAACGCCGACGTGCAGTCCAAGGTAACGGGGTGGGCAGCCCCGGGGCTTCCTTCAGCCCAACCATTAAAGGGAACTTCGGTGTGGAGAGGGGCCTTCCTCCCCCTCTGCCACCAGCAGTATGTTTAATTTCGCAGTAATTCCATCCTGCTCATTTTTTTTTGAGTCACGCCTCCCATTTCTTTGGTAACCAGCTTTTTCCGCGTTACTCGTAAACCAGAAGGCTCTGGAATGGAGGCAGGATCCCTGCTTCCCTGATAAATAAGGATACTGGTTTATTGCCCATGGGAATATGGGTTGTATTTAAAGTTAAATGCATGCTCAAATGGCTTTTCCCATAATTAACAGCATAACTCATTTCAAAAAAAGCAACACAGTTCTTCGTTTTGCGGCCAGTCTTTAATATTGTTCCTCTTTTTCCCAAACCACGCTGCATCAGATGATGGTGAATAGGACGACTGAGGTACCGAGATCAACAATTTTTAATTACTCTTTCTGTAACTTAAGATAATTTTCTCTGCTCTGTGGCAATATTTCTTTATTATTTAGCATTGAAAGTGAAGATAGGACTCTTTTTTTTAATCCATAGAAATTTGGGACTCGGCAAACCTATTTTTATTCATCCTTTGTCTTAGAATTTCTTTTTGTTTGTGTCACTAGTGAAGGACACTTTGGAGAATTCACATCAGTTCAAAGAAGTCTGAAGCGAGTAATGGAGCTAAGAGGATAAAGATGCTTTTTTAGCTCAGTTTCATTAATTATGAAAATGCACTCCCTTGGCATAACTAAATCAAGGTGTCTGGCTCAGCCAGAATAATGGTAAAATTAATTTTCCATCTTTTACAATAATAAATGTAATCGAATTCTCCAAGGTAAAAACAGGGCATCTGCTTATTTTTGCCATTGTTCTTATTATGACTTTTTCCATAAAGTTTTGCAAAGCCCCAAGGGATAGCACACAATCAGAATTTACCTGCAGTAACTAATACATTTCTCATATGGCTGCTGGAAATACCAGCTCTCCAAACTGTTCCACTAAAAATCATGGCTCGAACTGGGATTTCTCCCCGCGGGATTGTCACCCCATTTAGGGGAAAAGAATGATTTCCAAGAACGCAGTTGGTATTTGAATGCCTGCTCTTGAATAATGGAGTTTTTCCTGTCAGAGGAGGGAATGAATTATGAATGGATGCACCCATGGGAAGGCCCTTCCCACTTGGTGTGTGCACACACACGAGCAGGTTGCTGGGAGGCAGCCGGTGATGTGAATCGAAGGGTGGCAGCTTCTCTGGGCATCTGACCCACCCACGGGAGTGTTCTGTGCTGTGGTGAGCGTGGAAGTGTTGCTGCAGTGCCTGCTGAAGGAGGGCAACACCTGCCCACATTCCTTTGTTCCACGAGTAGTTTAAGACGGTGGTTTGTCCACTGAAAGGAATGAAATGTGCTGTAGTCGAGGGGCCAAAAGTATTTCTCTCTTTCTATAACTCTCAGTGAGATCCAGTCAAATCAGTGTAAAGCTCTTCAGGGAAACCTCAAAAGCAAGGCCCTTTCTCCTTGAATTACTTATGAGGCTGAAAGCTTGCTCTGTGTCCTACTTTCTGAGAATTTAATCTTTTTTTCTGCTGTTGTCAAGCGATTCTGTATCTCGTGGCTGGAGCAGCTTTCACCTTCTGGTGTTCAAAACTTAATGAGTAAATAATTTTTGCTTCTCATTTATAGATGGCAAAGTTTCTTCAAGTCCTTTGTGATCCGAATTGTATATAAACATAAATATATATGATTCTTTTACTGTGCTACTAAGTTGCTCATGTAGACCAAACTCTTGGATTACATTTTGAATAATTACTGCTTTCAAAAAGAAAAGGAAAAAAAAACAAACAAAAATATGTTTTCCTTGTTTCTAAGAGCAGTAAAATAAGAGTCCAGCAACATTTATCTAAACCAAATAAACAGATGCAGCCCACAAGATCCATGTTGCTTCCAAACTGTAATAAGGAAGCTTCCTTTGTTTTCTTCAAGAATGGCTAATATATTAATATTTTTCTGAGTGAAAACTACTCTTTTTGGCCACTGATGCAGAAACCTAATTTGGAGGATGAAAGACAGAAGTACTTTTGATAACCCTTAGTATGAAAACTGCCCTGTAAAAATTCTGCTATAATATAGGTGACCTGGGTAAAAGAAACGCCATACATTTGTTTGCCAGCAGGTTTAAAATCAGGTTGTAGTTGAGTTGATGATCTTGTATAAACTGATGTGTATATAAACAAGGGCTGTTTCCCTTCGTAGAGTGGCTTTACACCTTTGCACATCGCCGCACACTATGGGAACGTCAACGTGGCCACGCTGCTGCTCAACCGAGGAGCTGCAGTCGACTTCACAGCAAGGGTAAGAGCTCTTTCCTTGACCTTCTCACTTGGAATGGCCTAAAAGTGGGCTGATTTTTTTGTGTAACTGTGGAGTCAAGGCTTGAGTTAAGAGAGGAGCAAAGTAAGGCTGAAATTCTGTTGTGGTCAAAGGTGTCTTTTTTTGCAGTAATCCTTAGGAGTTGTCTCCATGCAATGCATCAGAGGCCCTGGGAGTTGTGTAGTGACCAGAATTCCCAGGTGGAGGAAACAGGTTCCTCTGATCAGCTCCAGAAAGCTGATACTCTCACAATGTGTCAACAGACTTCAGCTTTTCTGTCTGTTAGACATGCTCTGGAAACAGGAGTAGGATTGATTGGCTGTTCCCAGTATCCAGTATTCACTATACCCCTTTAATTTGGTGTTTTCACGTATAAACACATTTTGAAAACTGTGAGCAGGGTATATTGCCATTACATAAACTCCTTCGTGGTAAACAACTGCAGAGCTACGTCCTTTTGCTGTTGCATATTACGTAGTTGGAAGTACAGCATCTGGTGCCCTGGAAACCTCTGGTAACCTCAACCTAGCTCCTGGATCACATGTCCGCCGTTTAATTTTGCCAGACACACTTGGAATTACTTTAGGGTTCTGCCTTCCAGACTGTCTTCCTGCCGTATCCAACCCGGAGTAGCTGCTGATAGAACCTCTGGCCTCACCAAAGTGTTCTCAAAGGGCCCTCTGTGTGCGTTGCAGTGACTCAGAGGCATCAGTGTGCTGTGACTATTGGCTATCCTCGGGACTCCGGTGTGTGTCTGTGTGTGTGTCTGACCCCGGGACTGCCGTGTTTGCTGCTTGGGCAGATGTGCTGCTTCATTTATTCAGGGGCCCCAGAACAAGGACGAGGGAGTCTCGCTTAGAAAGGAGTTACTAACTCTAGCTTGTGTATGGTGTGTGCCCAGCTCTGATGCTCAACTGCGTTTTCGTTTCTTCTCTCCGATGTGATGGTCTCATTTGTTGTGATCTGACCCCCAACTCGCCCCCATTACGCCCCTCCCAATCCATCCGGCTCATGGTTTGTTCTTTTCATGGTGTAGAATGGAATCACCCCCCTGCATGTGGCTTCCAAAAGGGGAAACACAAACATGGTGAAGCTCTTGTTGGATCGCGGAGGGCAGATCGATGCCAAAACCAGGGTGAGTCTTTCTGTTCCCTGCATATGATATTTTCCCTCCTTGGGAGTGGACTGGGATGTTTTTTGCTTGCTTGCTTTTGGGGTTTTTTTTGTGTGTGTTTGTTTTATGTAGACTGTTTCCTATGCTCTCGGACTAAAGAACAGCAGGTGTTGGTGATAGTAGGAGGCAGAAGTGCCATTTCCTTGAGCCTCCTGAATAATCTGCTTGTATCATACAAGAAAAGACTGATGAAACTGTTCTTTTTTAAAGTAATAAGCCTGTTAGCTGGTCCAGCTTCACGTGACACATGTGTGATGCACAGCTGTGGGAAGCAGAGGGTCTGGACTCAGCTATACATGTCTGTGCCAGTCCCTGTGGAAACTCCTGTAGTGGACTCAGTCCCTTTTTATTTGAGAGGCAATTCTGGGAACAGGGAACTTGCCCCGTGCCAGCAACCACTTGCCCTTCCCAGACAAACCGTGGACAATGAGGTGACTCTCACTGGCTTCCTCCTCCCAGCTGTGCTATTTGAAATGCCACATCATCACTCTGCTCTTTATTTATGGCTGATTATGCACAGTCTTTCAGGACAAAAGGAAAACCCATCATTGTATATGGGCAGGGTTAATTGTTTGAAATGGGATTTTAGAGTCGCCTGGGAAAAGGTGGCCTTTTATTCAGACTGAAAACTGCACAGGGTTTGCTCTTGAGAGCTGCTGGTTTTTAAATACTTGGTCTGTAAAACTGTATTTCAAAGTAATAGAGGGTGTTTTAGTATACAGAGTTTAGAGCAGGACATGGGTTTTGGTTTAATAAGGTAGAAAAGTAGAGGATATTGCAGTCAGATACCCTTGGGGTTCATTTAACCTCTGCAGTTACTTATTAATTACGTCAACCATGTGTTGCTTCATGAACTCAGACAGTCACTGATGTTGTCTAAATCTATATGCGATTGTGATTTCAACTTCTGATAATTTGTGAAATGATACCTTCCTTGCTTTTTTGTTTAATTTATTTAAAACCTACCACTGATGGAAAAAGTTGCCTTTCATGCAGATGTGCAGTAAATCATCCCTGGTCAAATCTTCCACAATAAGTGCATAAAATGTCATGGTAAAAAGACCTAAAATGGTAATAATACACTGCAGGCAGATATTCCGTGTGATCCCAGGCATGTCATACAGAAATAGTCCATCTGGCCTGTGGAATGACAGTATTGAATTCACCTATTTCCTGTTCACTGTTTAGATACTTGTTTTAGACAGGCTGACAGAGGTGATTGTAAGGAGGGGTTCAGATTTTAAGGGGTCAGGGTGTGTTCCCTTCCCTGCTCACCCACAAAGGTTGATGCACAGTTGTGAACGAATCCCAAAGAACGGGATTTGCCCGATGTGGGTGGAAGGTGCTAATTTTAGAGTCCTCTTGTTGTCTTGGCTCCCTGCCCTTTTGTCAGCTGCTCAGAATGCCAGCACAAAGACACCTGTGAAACCCCATAAAGGTATCCTAAAGCACCCTTATCCCAGTTCCCACAACTTCCTCCTGCTCTCATCTCCTGCCTCCCCCCTGCTGGGAGGCGGGCGCTGCACGGTGGGGAAGATTCCAGAGCTTTGGTTTTGCTGTCCATGTCTTTGTGCCAGCTGTTTGTATCGTCTGGGTGTCTCTCTCTTCTCCCTGTGCCGTGTCCACATGCCTCGTGTGCTTGGCTTTGGCCCCGGATCCGTAGGGCGTTGTTGAGGAGGCAGGTGATGATGTTCTGCATGTGCTTTGGACGCACCACGTGTACTAACACACTCCTGCCTTTCCACTTCTTCCCAGGAACACCTGCATTCTTCCAATAGGTCAAATCCCTGGAAAACAGTGGAACTAAATATCCTAGGGTGTGTCATTGCCAAGTTCTCGGTCTCTGTACCACATCAGAATAGGCTCTTTGGTTAAAAAAGTCCTCCCTGCTTTCATTGCGTTTATTTTTAACTTGCTGCGTAAATTGAGATGCAAAAACTTCCTTGAACGGATTTTAGAGGAGCCTCAGTACTTCAATTTTGCAAGGTTAATCTCTGAAAGCTTTTTTCTGTTTGAAAATGTTCCACTGGAATGATTCATTAGGATCCCCTGTGTTGTCTAAAAATATGAATTAAAATGCACGTTCTTCAAAGGGAATAAACGATGCACGTGTCCTGCTGTTCCGTACTTAATGCGGCGTGTAAAGCCCTGCCTTCTGCAGGAATTAGTATTTTTAGTTTCTGTGCATTTCAGGGTGCATTTGCTGAAGTTTTATGGCATTTCTCATTAGAATATAAAGATGCAGAACTGCCGGGAAATCTCCTTGCCACATTTACATATTTAAAAATAATATTTTACTTTTTTTTTCTTTTTAAGTTTCGCAGTTTTTTTCTCAAGTAACTAGCTTTTTAAAATGTGGAATTTAATTTCTCTTTTGAATCGTGTCCAAAGTGAAAATGTAAACTCCATTCCCCAATATATTAAGAGGATACTTTTATCTGTTAGAGATAGCAATTTATATAATAATAAAATATATTCTTACAACAATAGATAATTATTGCATGACAATAAAATAATATTATAGCACATACTATATAATACCTTGCATACATTTGTGCTACTTCCATTTACATATAAGCATCGTCTGGGGTTTTGCTCACTAAGTAATTATTGGGCAAAATTTCTTAGACTAAAATATTTCATATTTAAAATCTTACTCAATCCTATGTTCTCTATGTGTTTACCTGAGTAAAAACTTCAGTGACATAATTTAATTTAAAATTTTAATATTTGGCTAAACTTTTGGCCTGTGCAACTTCCAGTGGTAGCTCAGTGGAGCTGGGGTTCAGAAGGACTTGGTGTGCAGAAAGATGGTGGAGATTTCAATTTATCATTAATTTGATGTCGTGTGGTCAAAAGTAACGTGGCAATTACCACTTTTCACTTTAAGGGAAGCAAAAACATTTACAGCCTTCCTGGAAAAGGATTGTCACAGGGAGAATTATTGTAAGCATTTCAAAGCTGAGCAATTCCAGCCTGACCAAAATAAATGTATTTTTATTAAATAAAGAATCCTCATATAATGGCATAGTGAAAATAAGGACACGTAGGATATTGAAATGTCCCTTCCTCTTAAAGGGTTTCAGGAATATTCTTTCTGAATGCAGGTTTTGCAATATCTCTGTTTTTATCATCTCTCTCTATAGATTGTATAGGGAAAAGAAAGAACAAGAAAGGCTTTTTCAGGTTTTGAATTTTTTTTTCTTTTTACTTTTAAAATTCAGTGTTGTTCACAGGCCATTGTCACTCACTGGAATTTCCATTTTTGTGGGAGTGTGCAAACACTCTTGGAAGGGGGAGGGAACACATTCACCTGTCTCAGCCGTGGAAGCTGTCACACATTTTGTGTTCTTTCTGTTCAATCTTGCCAGCGCTGAAATGAGATTTTTCTTGCTTCTGGGACTTTTAGATTCCTCTTGCATGCTTTTTACAGAATATTTACAGTTGGGGGGAAAAAAAAGCCTGGAACGAAACAGTCTTGGAAGGGGAAGCTTGTTGTGTGGGAAAGTTAACGGTGGTGTGTGCCCGGAGAGTGGCAGCTGGAGCTGGAGTGGGAGTAGTCGTGGTAATGGTGGGAGAAGGTCTGGTGCACCATTTGGGTTGGAGAAGGGCCACGGGAAAGAAAGGAGGCTCAGCTGGAGCTGGAAGAAGTGGCAGGTCAGTCATGGAGATGGATGATACCGGTGGGAAATGAGAAGGAAGGAAGCCGTGGGCGGCGGAACTCAGATGTGTTTGGGTTGGGTTGGTGTTTTTTGGGGGGGATGTGCTTCAGACACCCCTTGATGTTCATCCTGGGAACCTACTGAGGTTTATTTGTAGTGATATCTCCTTTTGTAGATCTGCATCCTGAAAAAATAGGCCCAGCTCTGTTACTTCCACATGGGAGTGGTAAGCACTGGAGCAGGATCCTGGCCCTGCCTTGGCACTGGGCTCTGTTTACAGTGACTTTTTGCCTGCAGTAAAGCTGCTGTGACATTTTCTCCTCGTCTTTACACACACACAGAGCACTAATAATTCAGGTTTTGCCGTTCCTAAAGCAGTGTCAGATTATAAATATCTCATCACAATGCAGATATTTGCTATAAAAAATTCAGGGGCTTCATATAATGTTTACAAGCGTGCAGGAAGAGGTGTTGTACGGGTTGTCTAAGCAAGTTATGTAGATAACGACTTTTATTTAGTATTCTTTATGTTAATATCTTATTACTCAAGCAAGTACATGGTATATTTCTGCTCTATTTTTAAAATCTGCACTTTAAATGGCAGACCTGGAGGAATACTTTACAGCATGTTTAATTATAGCAAGAGCTTAGTGCACGAGGGAGACTCGCCTCGTTGATTTTTAAAGAGGTGAGGTTTAGTCGTAATGAAAAATGAACAAATTGAAAGCCCTGTATTTGTCCAGAAAATTTAGACAGTTCAGCATGTTTGACACGTGGAATACTAAAATTTTACTTCACCCTTATAAAAATGGGAACGTGCAGCTGCAGTTTAGAAGAATTCTTTGATAATTTGGCCTTTGACATTCATGTCTATTACCAGTCTGTGGTCAATTGAGCACTGAATGGGAGCAACTGTCCTGTGAAGATGCTGCCCACATCATTTCCCATTAAAAAGCCCTCAGAAGCATAGCTTCTTTTTGTCTCAGTCTCTCTGGAAAGCATTTGTGAAATAACCCACTAATTTATCTTCCCAAGCCCTGCAGTTGGGAGTCACGCTCGGAATTCAGGATTAATTTTGCAGGTTAAAAAATGGCCAGTGATTTGATTTTCTAGGGGAAAAAAAACACCCAGAAGTTTACTTTTGTATTTTGAGAGTCATCTGAGAGGAAATTAGGATTGATGGACTTCCTTGGCTTCCATACACACAGAGGGGATCGTGGTGTCATTTCTAACGGTGACATTGCAGTGTGTGAGAGAGGAAAGTACCAGGTGTGGGACCGGCAGAACACCAGGCGCAGGATGTCACTTGGGAGATGAAAAGATAAATATTGGACCTCTCAAAACACACAGTTGCTGAATTTGTTGTCTCTGGGCATGACAGCCTTTGTGTTATCTGTGCTTTGGAGTGTCTGTCCCTTTGACTCAGCGTTGCGTGTCCTGTCAAACCATGTGCTGGGTGTTATGGCCACGGGGTGCTCTTGAATTAGCAAAGGGATGATTTCAAAAGTGCTTAGGCAAACTCCTGCCATCCCCTTTCAGGAGCACTGAGGCTCACTGCAAATAGATGATGGCACACACAGGATCGATGTGGTCCACTGGTGTGTCTCATGGTGTTGGCTCGTGTCAGCTTGTCCTTGTTGTATCCTGTGCTAATTCTGCTTCTGCAACAGCTCTCTCTTTGCAATTTCCCTCACCCTTGAGGAAAACACAGAAGCAAAAGGTATTAAATGCAAGATAATCCGAAAATACACGTGCTGTTTTCCCCAGGGTGGAAAGAGAGCAGGGAAGAGAGGGTTCTGTGGAAAGTCTGCAAAGAAGCTGTGGCAGGATTTTCATCTCTGCTTTGAAAGGGAATTGTAGATAAGAACAGAGAAGAAACCATGTTTTTTAATGATTTAGTTCTTTTTGGTTTGTTCAGGCTTTCTTGCAGAGTTGATGTGTTTCTTAGCTTGTATTTTTCTTCTTTTTCTCCCTCTGGGGATTTGTCCTGCTTTTTTCAAGGATTCGCACAATCCTGCTTTTCTTTTGCTGTTTTATTAAGTAGAATAACATCAAAGCCACCATGCAGATAAGGAAAGTGAACCTCCCACATTGATTAAAAATGCAGAGCACAAGAAACTGGAAAGAAATACCAAGTAAATACCTTCCCTAGAAGTGCTTTTGGGATATGTTCTCACCTTAGTAATGCCAGTGGGAATGATCTGTGTGATCCCTGTGGCAGTGAGATGATAATATACCTCAGTTGTTCATATAAAGACTTGGTTTAGGGGACTCTGAAGTTTCAGTGCATAAAATACCAAGTAAGGCAGTTACCCCCAATTCTTTACCCCAGCCCCACCTGCCAGGTGCTGGAAGCTGTGAATTCTGGTTTTGGGTTTGATGTTGCGTCTGTTGAAATTCATTGTGAGGCTTCCATGGGATTTTAGGGATGCTTGGGAGATAGTGAGCACTGAGACACACCTCACCTCCATCACATATCTCTGGAAAGCCTCTGGAAAAAGGAGATAAGTAAGGGAGAAAAATTCCTCCCTGCAGACTTCAGTGCCTCATGGCAGCGAAGCTTTGCTATGTCCTACATGTTATGTTTTTTGCTGTCATTCAGCACTAATGTTCCTTTGCAACCATTTTCCTTACCTCATGTTTACTCTGTTTTTCTGCATGAAGTCCAAACTGCAGCAGAAGTACCCAGAATTCCTTCTTCCATTTAAATATTTCATCAGCACATCTTTGGCTGCCCCTGCTGTCGTCATTAGCCTGAGCGAGTCTTTTGGTACAGGACGGTTTTCTGCAATGGAAAAAAGTTTTGTGGAGTTGGTGGTCTCACAGTAATTTTAGCAAAGAATCGTTCACCCATCAATCTCAGAAATGAAAATTTTAGTTTTGTTTGTTTCTCTTTTTTTTTTTTTTTTCTGTTTTAAAATCTTCTTTCTGCTGCTGCCTGTTTAAAAACAGAAGAAAATTCTAGAGCAGATTTTCTAGCAGGAACATCTCCTGTTTCGTCCCTGCACCAAAGGCAATCCAAAGGACAAGGGGTTGATTAATGGAGCATCCTTGGCCCAGCAGGCATTATCCAGGGAGGCTGTGGAGAGGACAGGGAGGGGAGGAGGCAGAGTGAGCTCACGTTATCCTCTTTGATAGAACAGTTCAACACACAACAGGCTTCTCTCAAACAGGAACCTTAGTGTGTCCTTCCCTGGTGCAAGGGAGAACAGGGATGACACTCCATGTTTGGAGCCAGCTTCAGTTAGCAGTCCAAAAAGGAGCTTTTCCACATGTGTGTGGGGCTGCATTCCTGGAAGGGTCTTTCCCCAGGGTGACAGGATGGGCAATTAGAGCTTTACTCATTGATTTTTCCCTCTTTTTACTTCAAGGATGGACTCACCCCACTGCACTGTGCTGCAAGGAGCGGACATGACCAGGTTGTGGAGCTGCTCCTGGAGCGAGGGGCCCCTCTGCTCGCACGGACCAAGGTGTGTGTGTGTGTGTGTGTCCTGTTCCACCCTGGCAGCACCTCTGTGTGTCTTACTGGGATATGTGAGCACCTCTCTGCAACTTCCCACAGCATTTTCTGTCTCACTGAAAGGACAAGGAAGGAGACAGGAACATTTCTGCCCTCCCAAAGGAAACGTGTTCATGGATAGAATGATCCAAAATAAGGTTTTATTACATAATTAGGGTCTGTCCTTTCTAAATAAATATGAGAAGTATGCACCTCTTTGCCCCGCTCTCTAAGACCAGACTAAACACATTATATGAAATGCCACTGCCAGCACTTCACTTGTGTTGCTTCCTGAGCCTGTAGGACACACAGATGGGAAAGCTGGATTGGTCACTCCTAAGAGGTGATTCTTGCTGCGAGTTTTCTGATCCTTTATGTGAGATAACGTGAACCTGTGACTTGCAGCTTCTCCCAATTGTTTTTATTTCAGACTTGGAAAATTATTTCAGTGTGTTCTTACTCATTTCTGGAAAACACAGATGTAAGGTTAATGCATTTTCTGCAAATTCTGTCCCTTTGATCAAACTAATGAGAGGAGGACAGTTGTGTAACAAAACCCCGCTGGAGCAGCTCCTCACAGCAACATCCAACCTTTCTGATGCGTGCCATGATCTAGGTGAGAGTCACTTACAAGTTGCTGTTTTCCTTTGCCACAGAATGGACTGTCTCCCCTGCACATGGCAGCCCAGGGGGACCACGTGGAATGTGTCAAACACCTGCTGCAGCACAAGGCCCCCGTGGACGACGTGACGCTGGATTACCTGACCGCCCTCCACGTGGCCGCACACTGCGGCCACTACCGCGTCACCAAACTGCTCCTGGACAAGAGAGCCAACCCCAACGCCCGTGCCCTGGTAAACATGTCCCTCCTGTGCCGTGGAACAAAGCTGGGCAGGGCAGGGGAGTAGCTCCTACAGGGGAAGGCCAAGGGAAAACGCTGTCAACAAAACTCAGCAGCCTTAAATAGGTTTGGGAGCAACAGGGCTGTCACACCTGCTGGCGTGTCACGGAGCACGTCCCGTGGCAAGTGGCTGTAGTGGCAGGTCTGGAAGCTCTGCAGAGTTCCTCAAATCAGAGCCGGTTCTGGCTGATGTTAATGTACGCATTAGTGTTCTACTGGTTTAATTCTTGAGTTGTCCATACTGTGTGATACGACGCACAACTAATTTTTAAGCTTTCAACTGAAGGCAGTAAGTTAATTGGCATAGAGAAAATGTATTGAAAAGCTAATATTTCTGCATTTATCAAATTATGACATTCCCCTCTATTAGGTGCCCTTTTGCTTTCTTTTCAAAACCAGTTCTGATGCTTACAGGAACCCAGGTATGATTCCTCTCCCTCACTGCTCAGACCATCACCCCTAACGGAGAGAAAAACATCACATTTGGCTCCTGGAACATTTCAAGAGTCTTTAATCTGTCCAAAGCCAGACAAGGTTCCAATTTTCTCTAATAGGAACTGATAGCCTGATGGGAGTTAAAGTAGCAATATATTACACTCTCTGGTGGAAATAAAGAGCCTGTGAACTCCTCCTGAGGTGGTTCTGCATGGCCAGAAATCTGCCACTGCCTGCCCCATTCATGGCCCCACAGAACTTCCCCCTCAGGCTGCCTGGATGCCTTCCCCAACTTCTTGCCCCCAGTAGGACCCCGTGTTTTCCTGTGTAGGCTCTCTCCCTATCCCTTACTTCCTTAGAACTGACTTTATTGACACCATTTTCTTCTTCCCTCTCATTTTTCTTGGCCTTCCCATACCCCCAAATTCTGTAGCCACTCCTGCTTCCTCTTGTGCTTTTCTTGTTTTGTCTTTCTCGGTGTCATGCTCACTTAGCTGATCCTTTTGATGCTGTTTTCATCCTTTTTTTGTTATTCTTGCCACTCTTTTGGTTATCTCTAGCTGTACTTTCCTCAGCTGCCCACACTTAGACTTCATATGCTACCCCCCACATCTTTCTTTCCTTCCATGACCAGAAATACACCTTCTCTTCCCCTCCCTCCCTCACTGGAAAACATCTAATATGAAGGGAGAACACCCTCAGGCTGCTGCTTCTCTGCTCTCTTCACACCAAACTCTTTCCCCCCCCCCCCCCCTCTTGTTTCCTCTCCCATCAGGGACTTGTTGCCTCTGGCTTGTTTATAGTGTTTAGTACATTAAATGAAGCTCATAATTTCTGTTAGCGATGCATTTTTTTTTTCTACCTTCTCTTCTCCCCCATCAAACCATTCCTGGCTTAAGCAGAAGTGGCAAAATTGAATCAACTCAGTCAGTAAAATTCAGTGCAAATATGGAAAGTTCTGAAACAGTAAAGCTCCCTGTGAAATATATTGGGAGATGTTGCGTGGGAGGTAAAATATCAGACGGTTTTGATTCCTTCCTTAGAAATCGGAGAAGCAGTAATAATATTCAGCAGAGTCCTGGGATGGAATAAATACTACAAATAATTAATTTTCGGCTAGATTTAAAAAAGCGATTGTTAATGTTTGCAAAATGCTTTGGGGATACAAGCGCTATGTGAGTTCTTAGCACCTTCAACTCAACTAGTAATTAACATTTCCCTTAACAGAAGCTGCCTGTAGAATAATCTGTCACGTGCTAAGACTTCCCTGCTAGGGCCTGGTTACTGCTGGTTGATTAGTTAGCAACACTGATGCTCTTCATTAGAAAATACAGCAATTTTTCAACCTTACCTAGAAAAACGTTACCTGTGCTTTTCACTAAAATGTTCACCTACGGGGAGTCATCTGCTTGCTTAGCTTTAGGCACACACTTAACCTGCATTAACTGTAAGAGTTCATCACAACACCGTGGCTGAAGGATGTTTGTTTGACACACCTCACACAATGCACACACACACACTCAGACACCAATATTATGCCTTAGACTGATGCATAAATATAAAAATTAATACTTGCAGATGCTTGGATTACACGTAAAATGACCAAGTAAGGTGGAATGTTGAAGAAGTCTCTCAGTTTAAATGGCTTTAAAGGGAAAGGGAGTAGGCTTAGATTAGATGTTAGGAAAAAAAAAAAATCTTCCCTGTGAGGGTGGGGAGGGCCCTGGCACAGGTTGCCCAGAGAAGCTGTGGCTGCCCCAGCCCTGACAGTGTCCAAGGCCAGGTTGGACGGGGTTTGGAGCAACCTGGGATAGTGGAAGGAGTCCCTGCCCATGGTTGGAACAGGATGGAATTCAAAGTCCCTTCCAGCCCAAACCATTTGGGAATTCTGTGATTTTTCCTGGAGAGGTATAGACAGTGCTTCATAAAGGCACTGATTCCAAAGGAATCGCTATAATTCCTTATATTTCCCTTTTAGTAGGCACTCTTGGGAACCACTGTAAGCCCTCCTTAAGGGACACATGTTCTCCCTGGGGAACCACATGCAGACACGTGCACACATACACTTGGAAGTCAGGATGGGCACATCTGTATCTGGATTTTGGAGGTGGAAGCTTAGTTTGTCTCCACTGCCTGAGAAGAACATAGCAGCACTGCTTTGTTCTGCCTCAGACACTGGGAGATGTCTGTAACTCACCTGTAACCTGTCATGCTTAGGGAACAGTTGCTTCTTCTCCTCTAACCCTTCTGCTCCCGGCGTGCCAACACGGATCTGTGTGGGAAGTGTCGCTGCATGTTTCCAACTAACATGACTGTCTTTTGCACAGAATGGTTTTACTCCACTGCACATTGCCTGCAAGAAAAATCGCATCAAAGTCATGGAACTCCTGGTGAAATATGGGGCTTCAATCCAGGCTATAACAGAGGTAGAAAAATGTTTCGTGTCCTGAAGAAACATTCCATCTCTCTCACCCTTTTTGTTCCTTTTTTTTGTTCGTTTGGTGTGGGTTTTTTTTCCTCTTTCTCCTGTCACGCCTCACTTCTAGTTTTATTTAAATGAAGAAGCCCCTTCCCTACGCCCGTGCAGGGGAGTAAAACTGCTCTTGCTTTGTTTCGCAGTCGGGCCTCACACCAATACACGTGGCTGCTTTTATGGGCCACTTGAACATAGTCCTCCTTCTGCTGCAGAACGGAGCCTCTCCCGATGTCACTAACATTGTGAGTATGGCTTTGACTAGAACCATCCGTGTAGTACCTCCAGACAGTCCCTGGCCTGTCATGGAACTCCACCAAAGGTCACATTTTGATGATGTTTTTGGACTTTCTCGCATTTTAGGAAAGTGGTGACTGTGTATGGCCTTATAAGCCAGCTGTGGTTTCGTGTGTTCTCCAACAGTGCTTGAGGAGGTAAAGTTTTCCTTAGAAACAGACAAAACTCACCAAATACATCCAAAATGGATTATAAGCCAAATCCCACAAAGCCCGTGTTTCCTTTCTGAGGGGTGAAAATTGACTCCAAATGGCTGTAATTTCTGCCTGAGCAGCTTCGCTGGCTGCCATGAAATTGTGTCCTTTCTGTCACTGAAAGGGCTCAAAATGCTTAAAACCCCAAAAAATGAACAAAAAGTAAAACTGTGAAAACCAAGATGTTCCTCTTGGACAGGGGATTCCAGGAACTGGTGATTAAATATAGAAAATGTGACCTTTGGGAGGTAACACAAATCGCAGAGCCTGACTTACCATAGAAATAAGTATTTGTATACCAACAGCCTTGTTGCCAAGCAAAATAACAATAAAAAGAACATTACAGTTTTCTGAGCTGTATTTCGTAGGTATTTTACTGTTTGAATTTGTCAACATAAACAAATGTTCCACTCGGGACCATCTGTGCTTTGAGAGCCACCTTTTACCAGTAAAAAAGGTTTTATAGGTAAGTTTTCCCAACAACAAAAACTGGACTCATTAGTTTTTCTCAGAAGAACCTGATCTGGGACACAGTAAAAGTGTTGAGCACGCAGGGTTGTTTATGTGACTCATTAGAACAGACTTTTCATGCTTTTTTACAGAAGCAACCTTATTGTATAATAACTTTATGATATGAAAGCCAACAAGAAATTCTTGTGGAAGCAATTGAAAGTATTGTGTTACTGGTCGCTTGTGTGCAAAGTTTAACACTTTACAGTCTCTGCTGCGCAGGTGCCTTGGCTTTCACTTGGTAAGCTGGGTGTCCCTGATGAATTACTGTTTCCAAAAACTAAATTGCTTTGCTAATTCAAGCTCAAAAGGGTCGTTGTAGAAATTTGAACTTTGGAGTGTGTGAAATGTAAGCCTTATTCACGTTTTAAACAGCTCATTCTTCAGGTGGTAAAGTTTATATAGATGAAATTATTAAGATTTGTAGCTGGAGCTGTGGGATTTTGTTTGTTGCCTGCTTACTAATCACAGCTGGTAATACAACGTTAATTTAAAAATGACAAGATAAATGAACTCCTGGTGAAGAGGGCTTGCTGTAATTAGAAGTTCATAAGAGCAGGCAAGCTCAGGCTGCTTTTTCCCCTTACATCTAGACCAAGGACAAGAAGACATGATTCCCATTCTGATGTAAAAGATCTTGACCAGAGTGTTCATTTTGGCAATTACAGTTTAATTGATAGTCGAGGGGCTAAAGGCTTTACAACAGGATATTCTCCAGCTTGAGTGTAAGAAAAATGAACAATTAACACAAAGAAAGGGTCAGCCCCGCTGTGTTCTTGTGACGTGACAGATAAATCCAGAGCTCCTGGTTATAGAACTGTCCCAGTACCTGATGTAGCAGATACTGATGAGCTGCACAAGGACTGTTTTAGTCCACTTTAGGACACTGCACTCAAAGAACAGTGCAAAATTAAGCTAGAAATGCCATCACCGAGGAATAGTCATTTTCAGTATTCCTTTGCAAACCTATGCAAAAGAATGCTTTGAACAGTCCTGATCTGAAAGTCCATATCGCTCCAAAATTTCAAGTACTCCTTCTAATTCCATTGGCTACAAAAGGCTTGAGCCAAGATTGATTCCATAGCCCGGAGACAGAGCCACGCTGCCGAGCGCAGATTTTACACATTTCAGATGCTGGCTCGGTTGCACTCAGCCACTGCAAGGCCTTCTAATGCTGCCAGCTCCACACACAGTGTGCAGGAAGGGACCATCTGGAAAAAATATCCCCTTCCATCTTGAGGCTCCTGTGCCTTGCCATCCCTCGAGATGGAAAGGCTCGGTGTACTCTTATCTCCTGTGAGCTGGTGCACTGCTCTGCAGGCAGCTGAGGAACGTGTGTGTGACCAGGGCAAATGTATATGGCAGAATTTTCCATGAGCCAGGGGTTTGGTTCTGACCCTCTGTAGCTGAGATGATATCTGTCTGAGATCTCCCAGCTTGCAATCCGAAGCATACCCAGGCCCAGCAGCATGTTTTCACACCCCATCCTGAGCTGCCCGTGCTGGGGCTGAAGCCAGAGTCTCAGCTGGCAGGAGGGCGGGTCTCTGCAGGAGTTGTCGCGGGTGGGAGTTGCACTGTCAGAGCTCTGGTTCTTCGTGGGGGTTTAGGACGCTGAAATGCTTTTGCTTTTCTGCAGCGTGGAGAGACCGCGCTGCACATGGCGGCGCGCGCCGGGCAGGTGGAAGTGGTTCGCTGCCTCCTGAGGAACGGGGCCCTGGTTGATGCCCGAGCCAGGGTAGGTGTTCCGCTTACAATGAACGCTCAGACGAGCGTGTGGGCATCAGCCGGGAGGGGCGCGGTGTCCGGGGGGGGGGGGTTCTGCCACCCGCGCTGATTGTCCCCCTTGATTTGAGTTGTAGGAAGAACAGACCCCGCTGCACATCGCCTCTCGCCTGGGTAAGACGGAGATCGTGCAGCTGCTGCTGCAGCACATGGCCCACCCCGACGCCGCCACCACCAACGGGTACACGCCCCTGCACATCTCCGCCAGGGAGGGCCAGGTCGACGTCGCCTCCGTGCTCCTCGAGGCCGGCGCCTCCCACTCCATGTCCACCAAAGTAAGACAAAATGTTCCTTGTCTGCGTCCCTCTGTTCCGTGAGGGGACGTGCTTTCACGCTGGGAGGTTGGATTAGCTTGGGTGTTTTCGCTTTGTTCTCCATCAGCAGCCATCCGGTAGATAGACTGCAGTAATGTGTCACGCTAATCAAATTTCAGCTTATTTTGCTGCCGTCTGAAATTGGGTTTGGTTCCTGCTGAAGCAAAATGCAGATCTTGGTAAACATGCGGTCCGGACAGGTTTTGAAAATGCCCTTGTTTTTCTCTTTCCCATTGTTCTCTGGGTAGGGATTTTTGGAAAAAAATTCTCAAAAAAGAAAAGTGGATGGCAGTGATACATTTTTTATGAACAGGCCTCCTTATTCTTCAATACTGTGTTTACTTAACTAGTAAAATAATTCAGCTCTGTTTCTTTAATTCTCCCAAAAGATACAGGTCAGCATCTGTCCAGTTGCATCGAATGCTGAATCTATTTTCAGTGGTTCTATAAATGAGGTGTCTTGTGACACAACAGGCCATTTTGTCTGGGGTTATAAAAGACTCTGCAGAACCATTATTGAGTTTTTTGGCCAAAAATGTTTACCAAACAAAAAATGTTTACCAATATGTTCCTAACAGAGCGATGAACATGTAAGACAGCAGATAGCTGTGAAAAGAATTATATACCGAGATCTCTTTTCCAAATTTAAAGGATGTAATAAGTGAGGATCACATAATTCTCATTGTTTATTAAAGTACCCTTGGTTTTACAGCTGGAACTTAAAACATGTTTTTGAACAACAGGGTGCCTTCCAGGGTTTAGAAGACTAAACCAGCAATTTTCATATTATGATCCACGGATTACTGGGAACGCTTGCTGTTCTCCTTTTATCCAGCTGTTAGATCACATTAGAATGGCTAAAAATACACTAAATACTTTCCTAATTTCCCATATTGCTTGATGGCAATTAGTATTGCAGGAACATTCTGTAATTATGAATAGGAGTAGATGCAGCCCACTAGATAATATCACTACAAACCTGTGATTCATGAACTGAAAATGTTTAAGATGCCCTGATACAAACTCTTTTTGACGTGGGATTTATGGAACTAAATGATAAGGATAACAGGCATTAAACATCACTTATGTGCCAGGCAAATAGGTCATCATAGCTTCCCAGCATTCCTGTTGGGCATCAGTGCAGGCTGCCACCTACTGTCACACATCCGTGAGTTTTCCCTATCAGTTTTCAAAATTTTTTTTTTTTTAGCTGGAGGACTTAACGACTGTATAAATATTTTTTCAACAAACAAATAATTTTTCAACAAACCCTAATGGAGGAATATGAAGTTTGGAGCTTTTCTCCCTAAATTTAATCGGTGTTTCGTTGTTACTGGAAACGACTGATACAGGAAATATTTCTAAAGCTTGCCGTCATAAAACAGAAAAAGTGCAGCTGGTTTCGGGTGTAAATTTTAAGAAGTGCCTTCATTGCCCCCACGCAGTGTGTGTATCAGATGAAGTGTCTGCCAGCCTGACAGGGTGTACGTAGGAAAGAGGAATACAAGGGAAAGTATTTTCTTGTGTGTCTTTTGAGACATGCTGCTCTTTCTAGGTCTGGCTATCGATTCTGAGAGCAGGAATGTAGGTTAAAGAGTGATTGCTTAGTGCATAGTTCTTAAAAGTGAGATGTCAGCATGACCATTGATGCAAACATCTGTGTTTTATTTTCTGGCATTTTTCAGAAGGGATTCACACCGTTGCATGTGGCAGCCAAATACGGGAGCCTGGAAGTGGCAAAGCTCCTGCTGCAGCGTCGTGCCTGTCCCGATTCCGCCGGCAAGGTACTGGTAGGAAAGAAAACAAGCCGGCAGCGTGCTGGATTCCACCTTAGGTGTGCGGTAGGCACGCCAAGGGGGCTGAGGCTGCTTTGGCATGCCGGGGTCGCATTCCCCCAGGGTGGTAGGTCTGGCTCCGTGCCTATAGAGCATGCACACGGTTTCTGTGGCTCGGGAAGCACTGGCTCCACCGAGCTGCCCAAATTCCCAACGGATAAAACACGGGAGCAAATTCCCCTTGCGGGGCGGGCGGGGCGGGGCAGGGTGGATGATAGAAGCCTGCGCCTACCGCCCTGGTTCACCCTGCTCCGCGGCTTCTCCCTGCTAACGGCCAGATCCCAATCCCCCCTTTCCCCCTCCATCCCGATCCCCTCCGTGCCCCCTCAGTGCGCCGCTAACACCGTAACCACCCTTGCAGAACGGGCTGACGCCGCTGCACGTGGCCGCGCACTACGACAACCAGAAGGTGGCGCTGCTGCTGCTGGAGAAGGGCGCGTCGCCCCACGCCACCGCCAAGGTGAGCACGGGACACGCCACGCACACGCAATCACATTGACAATCGCATCAGCAGTATGTACTCTATAGTATGCTCTGACCACGAACGCAGAGGATTCGTTCTGGGCTTAGGAGAGGTACCGTGGTCTCGCTGTGCAGGTGAGGGGAGGAGCCCTGAGGGGACGCCGGGGTGACCCAGCCCCGCCACCCGCGACTTTATTCGCAGCTGGAAGTCACTTAACCGCTGTGCAGTGTTAGCAAGCACATTAGCAACGAATATTCCGACCACACACACGCTGGGAATCCATTCCAAATTTTGGAGCAGTGTCAATGCCATGGAATTGCTGGGTAGGGGAGGGGACCCTGAGAGGACCCAGCCTCACCACAGCTTTATTCACAGCTGGAAGTCACTTCACTGCTGTGCAGTATTTGCCATGACAATAGAGATGTGTGTATTCTGACATGGGGAATTAATTCACGCGGTTAGGAGTGGGGTGTCCTGATATCACTGTACAGGTGAGGGGATCCTGATGGGAGCCCCCAGGGGACACTGTCCTGGCACAGCTTTAGTCAAAGTTGGAAGTCGTTTCACCATTGTGTAACATTGGCAATGACATCAGAAATGTATATTCTGACCAGGCACATGGGGAATTCCCGGGGCTGGGAGCAGTGTTGTGGTATCACTGCGTAGGTGAGGGGAGCCCTGAGGGGACCCAGCCTTGCCAGAGCTTTGATCACAGCTGAAAGTCACCCCAATATTGTGCAATAAGTAACAATTAATAGCAATCAATTAGCAATTAATATTCTGACCGTGCACACGGGGAATTCAACCTAGCATTAGGAGCAAGGCTGCTGCTGCTCAGGCTGCCAAAAAGTGCAGCCGCTTTGCTCAGGGATGGTACCGGGGCTGTGTTTCCATGGAAATGCATGGAGAGCAGGATAGTTTGGTAAAGCTCCCATTAAAAAAAACCAAACAAACAACCCAACTGAACACCTCCAGGGGAGTCGTCTCCAGTCCTCCAGGTTTGCCCCCATGGTATGTTATAAATCAATTAGGATGTTGTCTCATTGCCAGAAAATGCCCTTCTACCATGCTCAAATGGTTAATTTGATCACAAAAGCATTTTTCCCTTTGCTGTTTCCAGCCAGTGCCTGACATGCACATCAAAATTCCATATGCAAACACATGCCCTGAAAAAGCATAATGTGATGGAGAGTGTGCACCCATCAGTCATCACGGAGGATGTCACTCATCAGTCAGAAGTGATTATTTGCAATATAGGTTATACAAAATGTAGGTGTCAAATTCAGGTTAATTTGAAGGTATCAGTGGAACGGTCCTGCCCACCCTGGCGAGGGCTGGCTTAGTTCTAGTTTAGGCAGTGAAAATAACAGATGGACAAAGCAGCACAACAGCAGGGCTATGTGGGACATGTCTGGCCTTGAAAATTTAATGAACTCTCCTCTCTAGTAACGAGGGTAACATGAAATAATCCTGCTTTCTGGTGCCTGACTTCTTAGGTTTACATGGCTGTTGTGTTAACTCTTATTTTCCTTTTGTTTCCTGGCTGGTGTTAGAATGGATACACCCCACTGCATATTGCTGCCAAGAAAAACCAGATGCAGATAGCCACCACTCTGCTGAACTATGGGGCTGAGACCAACATTTTGACCAAGCAGGGAGTCACCCCGCTTCATCTGGCCTCCCAAGAAGGTCACGCTGACATGGCGACCTTGCTTTTGGAGAAAGGATCCAACATCCACGTGGCAACAAAGGTAACTCCCAACCAGAGTGGTGTGCTTGCTGTGCCCACAGGAAGCAGGTGGAAAGGCAGACCAAGAGAATATTGTTTCTGAGCATTCAGGAAGGCAAGGCTGCAGTATTTCTGTTGTGCTGCATCCTTGCCATCTCTCAAGCGAGCTCCCGCAGTTCTGCAGGAGACGGAAAACAAGAGGAATGTAAAATTCTAGAGCGTGTGGGTCCATGATTTATCAACATGTATCAAAACCTGAGTGCTGTGGTCTGACCAGCAAAGACTCTTTTCCTCATGTGCTTATCCTTCAGTTTTTTTCCCCAAGTGAAGACACTGACAGTGTCTGGCAAATAACAGGACAACGTTTTTACTGGAATAGAGACTGAGAAAAATACAAAGTGGGACCTTCCCTTTTTTTTTTCTTTTTTTTTTTGGTGATTGTACATTACAACTTTTTCATAGAAAACAAGTTCCTCCAAAAAAACCCCATTATTGTACATCTTCATAGGTCACTGGATTTATCCAGGGATATATGTAAATCTTACTTACTTAAGGTGAAAAACCTGCAGCTTTTGCTCATGCAAATCAGAATAGAAGGCTCACGTCTCTCCCTGTCTGGAATTAATGTATTCTGCTAAGAGGAACGAGGTGATTTTCATTCCTTATACAAAATTTGTACAGTGACTTGTTCACGTGAAAGTGCTATGTGTGTGATCACAGTGAGCTTTCAGTTAGAGGCTGCATCCTTTCCCTTGGCATCTTTGAATGGGATCTATTTCTGGAATTAAGGTCTTCATTCTGACTCGTGCCTGCAGTTGTCAAGGTTCCCTTTCCTGTCTGAGGAGTGGGAAGCACACTGAATGTGCTTCCCTAATTTATTAATGGGCTCCTCGGCTTCCCAAATGACATTATTGTTGAAAACCTGAGCGTGAGCGCTGATGCCTGAAAGTTTTCCCTCTATGGTTGGGGAGATGTAATTGCTCTGGAGCTCTTTTGTCAGCTGGAACAGGAGCAACATCAACTCCACTTTGTTTAAAAACACCACCCGTACTCAGAAGCTAAAGTTAGCATCTGTTCATGTTTTAAAGATGAGAAAGTGGGAAAGTCTAGATTTCATTCCGCATGTAAAGTAGGGTTTTATTCTTATTGCTGTCTATTTATTTATTCATTTCGTATATCCCACCTCCCAGGCTGGACTGACATCCTTACACCTTGCAGCTCAAGAGGATAAAGTGAATGTAGCTGAAATACTCACCAAACATGGTGCAAACCAGGATGCTCAGACAAAGGTAAATCACGGAGTGGCTGCTGTCTCCAGCACAGAGGATGCTACCCTTGTCCAAGGAATGTGCCACTGAGCTTGCAGTTTTACCTCTTTGTTCTCTTCTTGTAGCTTGGTTACACACCTTTGATTGTGGCCTGTCACTATGGGAACATCAAAATGGTGAATTTTCTCCTCAAGCACGGAGCAAATGTCAATGCCAAAACAAAGGTAAAGAGTTTTTCATTGCTTTGGTTTTGCTCTTTATCATCAACACGGTGATCCAGCGCTCTAAGTATGTGCCACGGGTGCCTTTTCACCTGCAAGCCATAACCATGGCATGGGAGGTGGCAACATCTCTGTGACTGTAGTGGGCTGACTTCTCTCTGCTCCATCTCATTGTGTGGTGTTCAGGATAGAAAAGTCAGATAACTCTGTGGGTGTATGAAAAAATGACATGGAGAGTCCATTTCATTGGGATTTTTTCTTTTTCCTGTTACTTGCAAGCTAACAAATGCAAGTTTGTTTCTGATCTCACTTACACATGGTTTACACCAGTGTAATACCAGTGTGCTGCCAAACCAGTAAGTAGCAATTCAGGCACTTTCAGGGTGATACCAGGTTCTCTCCAGTCTGCTGGGGGAAGAGTGGGAAGAATTCCTGCTGTTCAAGGCGTGGGCGGTATGACTCTGGGAGAGGAAGCAGCTGTGGTGAGGGAATGTGGTTTCCTGAAGGAGGGTTTGGGGCTTTTTGAGGGGAATCTGGATAAGCTGGTGCTGACCAGTTATACTGAAATGGGTCTGACTGCAGAGTGTGAACAAAGCTCACCGCCTCCAGCAACTTCTCCTTGGATAAACAGGTGGGCACACCTGAATGGGATGCATTTTGTAGCAAGAACTGTGTATCTCACCGTTCTTGTGAGAGGGTTCTGGTGGTACGCAGAGGTACACAGGGAGGTTCTGGTGACACCAACAGTGTTGTGGCATCCCAGCTATCATCCCATCACCCTTATCAGGAAAAGAAGGCTAACTCAGGAGCTGTGGGGCTGCAGCTTTGTTAAAGCTGGCTACCAGCTTCAGGCTGGATTTCTTGGGGTTGACAGGAAGCAGCCCCTTGATAAGTGTTTTTAAGATCCCATCGAAATCACTGGCTCGTAGTCTGCTGGTCCCTCTGCCCAGCTCCTGTGTCCCCAGCTGGGAGCTATGGGATGGACTTACTGCTCAAAGTAGCACTTATTTCATCACCATGGTCACAGCTCAGTGTGGTAGGAAACAGCCAAATAGTAAAGATTCTGCCTCATCCCTCATGGGATCACCCAAAATCAATGGGCAAAACCCGGGTGTTTCAAAAGGAGAGGCAACACCACTAGGAAAACAGCTGATGAGAATTAATAAAACAGACACTGGAAGGATCCAAACTACAGCTGCCAGGACATTCAGCCGAGGTATTTGGAGGCTAACTCAAGGGACAGACAAACTTGCATCTTTAGTATTAGCTCTCTCTCTATGTTTAAGGGGCCACTGGGGCAGATTCTGATTCCATTTACCCAGGTATTTCACGTATTTATAATAATTTCATTAAAGTCAGCAAGTTTGTGTGAGGAAGCGCTTCTCCAAATTTTAACACCTGGGGACCCATAAAAATACTGGCAGTCTGTCAGCTGGCACTGTGGACTCAGTTTAAAGAGCAAATCCGTCCTGGCTGCATTCAGGAATAGGCATGTTAAAGACCATGTTAAAAACCTCTGTTGCAACTTGGGCTTTAACCAGAGAAAGCCTGCGTGAAGCTTTGTGAAAAATAACAGGGCTGAATTCCGGTTTCGAAGGACTGCACTAATATTTAAGTAAAGATGGTGAACTTACTTTGCCCCAGAACCTGCAGTAAATCCTCCTTCGAATTCCTAGCGGTCCATGCACTCCTAGTAAGAACTGTGACAGTTGTGAACTGTCACTGGTTAATTAGCAGTGCAAAGCATTACTTGCATCTACTGGTTTGCCACAGAGATGCCTCCCAGAGCGTGCCTTTCAGAGCCTGCCCCCAGGCTTTACGTAAGTGTACAGTGAGATCAACCTGGGGTTTTCTTCCAGTTTCTTCTTTGCCTGCTTTCAAAGCCAATTTCAAATAATTTTGTAAATGAACTGCCTGACTGGACTTTCACAATACCATCTCAGATCAGCCAGCTGCAGTGCACTTGGGACTGGGGTTGTGTTTCCGTCTTGTGTCTCATGAGAACGGATCACTGGAGCAGAGAAGTCTATGGAGTTAAGAGTGTTTATTAATACAGGCACTGTGTACGTGCGTTTAAGTGTAGTTACATCTTGGTCCAGCCTTTTGGAGGCAAAGCTAAAGCTGATTGACATTTTTAATACGTATATGTTGTTGGCCTTTTAAAAAGCAAATAGGCTCTAATCAAGTGGTGAAATTGATACATTTTTTTTAATTGGCTCAAATATTTTAAAGGCAAATCTTGGGGCTTCTGTTGAAAACTAAGATGTGAGAGCAAGTTGAATGTTCTCTGCCTCACCTATGATTCTGTGCCCTTAACTTGCCACTTTAACTTTGCTCTTCCTCGTTCCTCCCTCTGATTTAGGAAATGAGAGACAAATGTCTTTTCAGGTATTTCTTATATTGTGAGATGAAGATGATTTCTGAATGAAAATATTATCTTCCTTTATATTTTCATTAATCTGGGGAAGGAAAATTATTGTTACCGAAGGATTATCATCTTTGGGTTAATCAATGGCATAATTTATGTTTGAAACATCTCAAAAGGGGCAGAAGGAAGCAAAGTGAAATTTCTAATCTAATTTCTGGCACTTGTTGTTCTTTGTTTGCTTTGCTTGTCAACAGAACGGGTACACCCCTCTTCACCAAGCTGCTCAGCAAGGCCACACTCACATCATCAATGTCCTGCTCCAGCACGGGGCCAAGCCCAACGCCATCACCACGGTAAGTCTGTGACCTGCCAGTGGGAACTTATTTCCCTGGACAGTTCTGTCCTTTCCTTTCTTAAGGCTTGAGAGCAAGTTGTTGTTTTGGGGAAAGTATTCCTCGTACAGCTGGTTGTCAGATGTGTAAATGCCGCTTCCTCTGCTTTTCCTTATCCTCTTAAGGTAGTTCAGATCTGGTCTGACTGAGCACTAAGCTAAACGTGAGGAGGAGAGATGGATTTCTGAGCTGCAGGGTCGGGCTAGCCACAGCTGGCTGTGCTGACCTTGTTCAGTTTCCCTCTGTCTGTAAATTGATATCTCCATAAGGAATTTTTCCATAAAAATTGTGGGCTGTTTAGAACTTGGACTTTTTTTAAAATTTAGACCCAAATTTCTGTCCCTCTCTGCACTGGATGTGTTTCAGGTTCTTGCTGATTTCACAGTTGTTAATGCCTCCTCAAAGACCGTCAGTAACTTCTGGCACGGCTCCTTCCCCACACTCAGCCAGGAATGCGACTGTCCCATTTCACATTGATGTTGTTATTAGTCACCTCTAATTGGGTAATCATTAAAATGCAGCCAGAGTGTCCAGATCTCGTGTCATTCCCCAGAGTGGATCAGCTTTCCATGTGTACATCGTGTGCGTGCTTAAATCAGCACTGGCACCTTGTTGGGTCCTGGAACTATCACACTGAGTAATCCTGGGTGAACTTACCCAAAGTGCCAGTTTCTGCACCAAATCATCAAGTGACAGACCACTGTAGTCACCTTCTGGGGCTGTAGGCACTACTTGGCACGTGCAACCAAAGATCTCTTGGCTTGATTTCAGTCCTCACACTGGGGCTACCTGACCCAAATCCAAGCAGAGTCTTAAGGATGTGTGTTACACCATTTACGTGCTTCCTCAGGTACCAGATCTGTCCTGGTCCACACATAGCAACCTCTGGCTTAAGAAAAAAGAGAGTTGCAACCCGAGACGTCTGGCAGCGGAATATGGGAGTGGGTTGCAAGTGACGGTAGCAGTCACATTATTTGTGCTGTGAAGATGCTAATCTGTTCGTTTTGTGCTGCTAATCCGCAAACCGTGTGTTGCTGCAGGGCTGCCGAGCTAGACTAATAGAGCAGAATCTAAATTATAGATAACTAAAGCCAGTACTGAAGTAGAGAGAAGCCCTCAGGCTGATATCCTGCACAGTGGGGTCACGAGAGAAATCATTTCAGTGCAAAGAGCGGTACAGTGACATTCCATGACTCCCCAGCAGGCCAGCGTGTTGTCCCTTGGTTCAGTGCAACACAACACAGAAAAATTCTGTGTAGAGCTCTTTACAAAGAACCATGGGACACATCCCTTCCTCCCCCCTCCAGGCTGAGTGACATGGGGACCATGGACTGCCAGTGTTTCAGGTGGTAAAATGAGGATGAAGAAGTCAAAACACTTACTAAATTATCATCTTAATGTGCATTTGACGAATGACACGTCTATATATCATGAGCATTCAAACTGCAAATAATTGTATTTAAATGGAAAGTAATTCCTCCCCCCCAAGCCTTTCGTGCTTTGTGTTTGTTAAATCATGAGCTTTTGTGTACTTTTATTGGAGATGCATTTTTGTTGTATGAAAGAATAGAAGTGCATGCGGAGAACACAGCTGTGATCTTTAATTCCCTGGGGAAGGAATTGTATTTGATAAAGGTTTAACAGTTTCAACTGGGAGCGAAACCGTAACATTTTAAAATACTTTCCGTTTTTTAGAAGAGTTTTTCTGGTGTTTATGCAAAATAAACCACAGACTTCTGCAGGCAGGACACGTGCTGTACGGTGAGGTCTGAGCCCTGAAGGGTTAAACCATACAGCCTTTAGTATTTGGACTATCTGGCAGATGTAAGTGTGTTGTGTTACCATGGCGACCGGGGCTATAGTCTTAAAGAAGTTACAAAGACCGAGTCAGATGTAACGGTAAAAAAGCAGTGATTTTCCTAGGCTGTGCCTTGTTTTGGATGGAAATGCTGGCTCATGCAGCGCGGAGCGTGATCTCATTGGTTCACATCACAGTCCTCCCTCTCAGCGCTCTCCCCCCTCTGCTCTCCCTTCAGAATGGTAACACTGCCTTAGCCATCGCCAGGCGCCTGGGATACATCTCGGTGGTGGACACGCTGAAGGTTGTCACGGAGGAGATCACCACCACCACAACTGTGAGTTGCACGTGCATTGCAGTGTCTCTTCTCTGTTTGCAGCGTTGTCTTTCTCCTCGTCCCACAGGCTCTCCACGTACCTTTTCCCTCTTTTTTTGTTTTCTGCCTTTAGTCCCCCCCTTTCTGTTGGATTTCTGCTGCGATGCCTGTGCAGCGTATCTTTTAAGCGTGTGGAGGTGTGTGCAGCACCACAGGCTCCACCGAACTGGGGAGCAAAATCTGGGTGCACAGAGATGGAAAGCAACCCTTCAAAAGCAGAGTGAAACTTTGTCTAGATCTGGGTCTGAACTGCGAACCCAAACTTTCCAGAAGTTTGTGTGGTGTTGCTTAGATCCTGCCCTGTTTCTCTGTTTCTCTTTCCGCTTCTCTTTTCCCACCTGACATTACATCTCCACACTTGTGACACCAACTGAGGCTCAACCCCTGCAGCGCATCACGGTGTCCTCACGTTTGGACTGTGCAGCCATGGCCTGGTGCCAAGCCTGATGATGCTTGTGGGATGGCTGTGGATCTCATCCATCATCTTCTTACTCGAGTCACTTCCTTGAGTTCAAACAGATCCTGTTTTTCCAAATGCAGAGGAATCTTCCCTTATGGGCTGAGTCCCCCCCCAGTCTTGGAGGCTGTGTTTTGATGCCAGGGTTTGTGAACGGTGTGTGTGCTGAATGTCAGCAAGGTGGTACTGCAGCTTTAAGCCAGGAAAAACTGATCTGTTTGGACACCCTGGGAGGGGAAGGTTTTCTCTTCTTGGACTTTTTGCCTCCCATCCACATGTGTCTTAGCAGGTAGGAAGGGAGAAATTAGGAAAAGTGTATAATACAATTAAATTCAGTTTAATTTCAATTACTGCATTTGTCTTGAAGCACTGTTGTAAGGTCAAGCTTTTTTTTTATTTTTTCAAGAGGGATTAACAGTCTACAAAACAGCTCTACATGTCATTTAGAAGCTCAGAGCTTTAAAACCCCACAGATTAGTTAAAAGATGACACTGCTCAGTCAGGGGGAGGGTTAGAAGAAGGGAAGAAATACAGAATCTCTTGTAAAGAAATGGGAAAATAATTTTAATATTGTTGCATGCTGACAGCAAGTCCCACTGATACGAACCGAGGAAGATGGAATAAGGTTACAAATAGAGTGAGTCATAATTTATTAATGACTTGCAAAGATCAGGCTGAGTCAGGTTTGGACAAGAAATTCAAGAGTAATTCCAGAAGTCTCTAATGAAGTCTGTATGTTTTTGTTGTTATTACTTTATGTTCTTCTTCAGTCATATAGCACATCACACCTGTACGTGCGTAAACATTAGATAAATAAACATAAACATATCTAATCAGAGATTTAGAAAAACAGAAACTAGGTGAAATTTCTTGAGGAACTTTAGCTCTTTTCAAAAGATTATTTTTTAGCCTCCAAGCACCCCTTTGCTGTTCTCTGTGCTGTCTCCTGGCACACCTTTCTCATTTATTGCCCGATATAAGTTGTAACTTCCTTTCTGCTGTACACTGTGTTGCACTGGGCAGCCTTGCACCTTGTCTCATGCAAGTGTTGGAGCTTTGTAATAATAGGGATTGCAGTGTGAAAAGACACCTGTGAGTTACTTACTTTGGGTAAGTATTTCTTTAAACTTTGAGGGTAATGGATTTTTCTACCGGACAGCTGATGCCTGGGGCTTAGGACTGAGTCCGATACCCAACCTTACTCGCAGAGTCGACCTGTAAGACTTGCATATAAGACAAATCTGAAATCTTGACCTGTGTCTGTGTGCATCGAAAGCCAGGTGGGAACCCTCGAGAAACTCAGCAGATTCTCCAGCTGTGAATTCATCTGCAGCTTGTCCCTTAGGGATCTATGGAATCTATACTCTGGTGACGGTGCTCCTGGTGGGGAGCGTTGATTCCACGTAATGTACAACAAGTCCTAAAGAGGAGGGATAAATTCCAGGCACTCCCTGCGGTAAAGTTCAGTTCTCCAGATGGTGAGGCTGGTGTTGGCAAACCTGCACGCAGTGTTTAGCGCTGCAAAGAAGGTGCTGTCACCATAGCTACCTCATTCTCTGAGCCTGTGGCTGAGCCCTGCCTGGAGGATGTCAGACAGCCTGATGCTTTATTGATATTCAAGTCACTGGCGTTGGAGATGAGGAAAAGATCTCCAGTGCCAAAGCCTTGCTTTGCTCTAACTTGGAACAGATTTTCCTCTTACTTGCATTAGTGGTGTTATTAGTGGAGGCACAGGAATATAAAGCAATAGAGAGAATAAAGTGCACTTTTCTTTTTTTTTTTTTTTACTGAAAGATTAGACATGAGTAGGAAATAAATCAGAATAAACCGGACTTTCAGAGGTTTGCTGTGCAATTAAGTTTTGGGGCATTTATACAAACAAGCATAGACTTCCTGTGGACAAATAAATATATGAGGAGCTTTGGGGTTGTTTACAGGATGGTGCTGTTCAGTAAGTCACTGCTGAAAGCACGTCTGGGTTTATATATCTGAATTATTCTATGCCAGCAAATGAAAATCTGGCCTTACAATGAAAGCCTCAAA
This sequence comes from Empidonax traillii, assembly GCF_003031625.1. NCBI lineage: Eukaryota > Metazoa > Chordata > Aves > Passeriformes > Tyrannidae > Empidonax > Empidonax traillii. Next base: position 136,885 of record NW_020956483.1, read on the forward strand.
TACAGAAGCTTGAAGTAAAGTCCATAATGGAATTCTCAGTGGCACTAAACAGTAGGGAGTTTAGGCAACACACACTGAGCAGTTTTCCAAGTCTCATGGTGCTAGATAGGATTTTAAATTTTGAGAGTATTTGATGTTCCTGTCAATTAAAAAAAATTCTAGAAGTTCCTTTAAAATCATCAGTTCCCAACAGAAGTTGTTGGGATTAGAATTAATGGTTAAGTAGAATTAGGAATTAAGTGGAATTAATGATTCTTGCTGAGTTCAGCGTTCCAAAGAGGGCCTTGCAGGTTTTTTGTTCTTCTAAAACACACACGTGCACACACACTCTTTTGAGTCTCTTTTCCAAACTTTCTTTCAATTGTTAAATTACGTAATAATTTTTTTTTTCTGACTGATAGGAAAGTCAGGAAGTAAATAAAGTATCCCTGCTTCTCTGTTAATAAATAATAATGCCTGAGAGCCTCAGTCAGAGGCCAGACTGTTATTACATAGGGGCCTGTAAAAACCTAAGTTATGAATAAATTGATGTAACCGTAAATAGAGCAGAGTAAAAGAAAAGTATACAGTGAGCCTCTATACCTGTAACTCAGGGTTTACTTCAGCTTATTGTCTAACTTACTTGTTAACTGTGCTGTTGAAGAGACAAGGTCGGTGTCACCTGAGTGACAGCACCCTCCCCATCTGTCATCACTGGCCTCGTCACCCCACTGCTGCCTGACATTTCTATCCAAGGAAAGCCATGGGAATACAGGGGGGAAAAGTCAGACATATTGGAGGAGGCATTCGGTGAATGCAAACTAGTTTTCCACCCCGAACATGTGTTCTGCTGCAACAGAAGTAATTAGTTGTCTTTACTCCTGGGTAAGAGTGAACTTGGGGGGGCCTAATTGGGATTGCCAGTTGAGGCAAAGAGCATTGTTCTCTCCATGTTCCTCAGGAGAGCGAAGTGAAAACTGCTGTCACAGTTAAATAGATTTGAAAAACGTAAAGCAGACTTTTAAAACGAAGTTGCAAAGTAATTACACGCTTGGTAACGTAGTTGTTTATGAAAGTGCAGTACGTTACAATAACCAAGAACGCTGCCTTTGTGGGTTTGTTAGAACTGGAGAATACACAACAGCATCAGGAAATAGCTAGTAAATTCTGTGCAACAAAAACTGCTGTTGACTTCACTGCTTGATATCAGTGGGCATTTTCCCAAAAGAATGTTGCACAAGGGACTCAGGGTTTGGCTGACTTTAATTATCCCTCACATGTTATGCTCTTTCCCTCCTTTTGCATGTAATGGCAATTTATGCAGGACAGATACCATCTACAAGAGAGGCTGAAGCACTGCCTCAGTGGGAACTTCCCAAGGAACACAGGTGGCCTCCTGGCACTCCCCTCGGTGCCAGAGGGGCACATCTGCTCCTGCATACCTTAAAGGCCGCGTGTGCACTGCCCTCCGCAGCTCCCCAGTTCGGCTGAGTGGCTGCACAGCTGGGTGGAGCCAGGGAAATAGTTCTTTTTTGGTTGTGACTAATGCACTTCTGCTCGCTGCTCTGTTTTAAGCCCTTGGCATTTTGTCTCCTGTAAGAGTTTCCTGCAGGCAACTTTCTCACACCTCGCACTTCCTACAGCTTCTCTCATTGCGTTCTGCATGTCCTTCTCCAGGCTGTATCTTGGTGCTAAAAGGATGTCCCCATTCTTGATTCAGCACCCCTGAAGATCATCTGTTTTCTCCCAGAAGTCATTTATGAAGATAAAATTATATGAAAAATATCTTCCAGTGTTCTCCTGCTCTGTGCTCTCATGTTTAACCAGTGTTCTGCCGCTATTCCTCGGCCCACACTTGCCTTGATTCACAATATTTTAAGTTTTTAGGTGCACAAAATATATCAGAATCTTCAAATAACCTTTTTTTTCCCCCCCTTCTGATGTGTACATGCTTCGGGGGAATAGACATGATTTATGAAAAGGATATCATTAATATGCAGTGTAGGCATTTCTCTTTTTTTGGGGGGGTGGAGGGGAGAAAAGAAATGTTTCAAGTGATCTGTGTAAATCCTTCACATCTTTTTTTAGTTTAGGAATTTCACATCATTCATAACTTCATTTCCAAACGCTTTACGATTTAATAATTTCCATATGCCACATACAACTTTCTGAAGCTCTTCTGTAGACATTACCTAATTCACTTTAAAAATCATCTTGGAAACATTGAGCTGAATTGTTCTACATGCACTATTTATAAGTAAATTTTATTCCTCTGAGCAGCACGTTATCTTTATGGTCTTATACTTTGGGGCCAGAAGAAATGTTGTTACCTTACAGAGCACTGAGAGTGGGAGCCTCTGGAGTAGAGATGAAAGTTAGGGGAAAGGGATGCACATTATGAAATGCCTCAGCACATCCCCCTGCTGTCAGTGTTGCAAATATCCCCCTGTAAACTTTGCTGCTCTGTTTGGTGTTTCATTTGAGGCCTGATGGTTGTGTCTTTGCAGACTGTAACAGAGAAGCACAAGCTGAATGTACCTGAGACCATGACCGAGGTGCTGGATGTGTCGGATGAAGAAGGTGAGCAACTTTGCAACATTTCATACCACTCATGTCACCTGTGAGGTCGGCTCGAGAAGCTGCCTTTGATGTGTTCATTTTGCAGTGCTTGAAATGCCTTTTTTAAAATGATGTAATCATCGTGGCATTTGGATAAAGATGCCAAAATTTGACCTATTGCAAAATCCTGGAGCCCTGCATCTTCTTCAGAAAAAGCTTATCTGAACCAAATTTCCCAACGTTTCCCAACTCCAGATTTTAAAATTTCTATGTAGAGCTTTCCCAGAGCTGACTTTGACCCTCCCATGAAAAGGAATCTGAGCTGTAATTTTTTTGGCTCGGTGCCACCTGTATCAGATACATATATCTAGGAATTCTGCCTAATTGGAAACATTTGTGTGAGGAGATGCATAAGGTGGAAGGTGAGCAGACTGTTCCCTGGAGGGAGCTTTTGGCACATAGGACTCACGGATACATAAGGCATGACATAAAGTAACAACACACTAATAAGCTTGGCACTTGGGTTTCGGAGTCCATTCCATGTACAGACAGGAGACACGTGTTGTACTGCTTAGCTACATCCCAAGAAAATTTCTGTGAACTTCTGGAAGAATTGATAAAATATTGCAGTCTTAGGCAGCACAGAATTACAGAAAAGGCTTAAAAACATCCCCTTTTCAAAGTTCACAAGTGACTGCTTAGGAATTTCAATCACACGGCATCTGATAAATACAAACATGTTTGAAGCAATCTTCTGTCTTCTTTTTTACTCTTGGCAGTGTTAATTAATATTGCAGCGTCTTACATATGCTGTTTTATGATGGGTTTTATTATTTCGTGGAAATAATTTGTGGAGTGACTAATTTCCAAAAAGTCCTGGGGATTTAGGAACACAGGTTACAGGGTAGGATTTTTTTTTCTTTTACAAAGAATGCAAATGCACTTGTGGTTCTAAATGGTGCAGGAAGTTAATGGCATTCATTAGTGCCAATATAGCTTCTCGTGTTGCTTTTAGAAATGGTATTTCTGCTGATAAATGAGTTCCACTCGAGTAAATATGATGCTTAGGCTCCAGATGCAACTTTTTGTTTTCGAATGTGAAAGCAAACAAGTGTGATTCAAAATCAATTATTTTCTGCTGCATCACGACCATTGAGGTTATTTTGCTCAGGAATGTTTTTACTGCTTTGTGTCTGAGAAGCGATTCAACTATTTGTGTAATTATTCAATGACAAATGGCCTTTAAACTGCTTAAAGCTTTGTGTTCACCTTGCTGAGTTTACTCCCAGGCCTTCAATCTTACCGTTGAACCATCCTTAAACCCACAAAGCCTGGAATGTCTTTCTGCTTCTACAGGATTGATCCAGAGTATTCCCTTTTCTCAAACCAATTTGTGTGTTGTACAGCCTTTAAACACTCTGATGATGAACCCTTCAGTGATGGGGAAGCGTGTAATGGCACAGGTGCTGTTAGCAGGAGTTCGTGGAGTAAGACCTGCAAACTTCCTCTTTTTGTTTAACCTGGACTGTTTGGTTTATTTTTTGTGCTGAAAAAACACAGGTTTGCATACTTGGGGTGCCTAACACTGCTCCTCTCCGTTACTTTTGAAGTGTGGCTGAGTGTGTGTCTCCTGAAAGGTGGGAGGAAGAAGGGAGGCCAGAAAAGCTCAGATTTATTACCTATATCTTGAATGTGTTGGCAGAACTTGAAGGGGCCGTCCAGCATGACTAATGCTCTCCAGTGCTTTGAATTAACATTCCCTGCAAACAGGCCTAACGTGGATGGTACTTGGGACAGGAACTTAAAATAGCTGGGGAGGGACAGGAAGACTACAAAAACCCCTTTAATAGAGGGGATGAACCTTTCAGTGATGGTGGAGCTTTGTAGGAGTCCAGCAATAAGATTTCTGTAACTGTGTGTTCTTTCAAGTGACACAATGTGTTCTGAAATAAATTGCTGTGACACCTAAACCTGCCAGCTGTAGTTACATGATTACCCAGAGTAGCACAAGAGTACTTGAGCAAAGCAGTGGTTCAAGTCCCATGGCGGAGCACGTTGACCGCTGGTGATAAATATTTTGTATTTTGCCTGGAAAATAGGTACGTTGCATAATTGCACGCTGTTATGTTGTTAATATAGTGTTCCTATTCCTAAAACAAACGGAAGTGTAACATCCCATGTTAACAGGATAAAGTAATGCATCAAATAATCTAGTAAATAGCTTAGCTTGATATGGAAGGTCCTGCCCTGTGTAGCCTATTTTAAAATATTTTGCATGGACCGAGAGTCCCACAAATTCTTTCTCGATTTTCGTGCAGCGTTTTTCTGTTTATCCTATGTATTATTATTCAGAATTCTTTACCTTTTACGATACTTGGAAAAAATTAATCTTTCTTCTGAACAGAACTAGATCATGTTTTTGGTTTTGCTTGTTTGTTTGTTTGTTTGTTTGTTTGTTTTGAAATGGCATTTGATCCCCCTCAATGGGGATTGCACTACAGATTCCCATAGGCAGAGCTGTTAAGTGATGTGGTTGGAGAAACATACCCCCCCTGCCAGCAGAAATGCTTGGTGTGGATACAGTTGCACTAAAAAACCTGTGCATTTTTATCGTTGTGCCTGCCTTGGCTGTGAGTGTTGCTGCAAAGTTCCCGTTCCTTTAAAGCCGTTCCCACAAAAGAAGCTCTTTGCACCCGAGGGATCCTTAGAGTAGAGCAGGGCAATTACTGCAAAGCATCTTGTGAAATGTATTGTAGTGGTGTCTACAGAATCAGTGAAGTTGAGCACGAGCAGATGTTTTTGTTAGGGCTGAGTCAGTGCAGACACACAGGAACATCTAGAAAAGGCAGGAACCTGATTTTCTTCTTTCCCCGTATATTAATATGCTCCTCTGCACTCATTCCGTGTGTTATTTCACCAGGGTGTTCAAGAGCTCTCACTGGTTTCTCTTTGAGCCTCCTCATCTCCAGTTAATTTTCAAAAGTTGTAGTTTCAGTTCCTATTTGAGACTAAGTTCTGCCTGCTGCAGGAGTAGTCAAGCTCTGACTGTGGTTCCCCACATCCTCCATTCTGGCAGCACAAACATTTCACCATGTGGTGAACCAGCCCAGAGAACTGATCTGTCTGCAGATTAATTTCTTTGTTTGTACTGACAAGTTATTTTTCAGCCAGACAACTGTCACAGGCAGAAGGGAGTAGAAGTAGAAGGTGTGTAAAAGCAGGGTTTGCTGTCCCTTCATGAAAGTGCATCTGTGCCAAGGTGGCAGGTCTGTGATACTGCTGTATCACTTAAGGCCATCTTAGTGTCATCTGAGATTTCCAGGAAGCAGTTCACAGTTAAGCCATATCTGATTGGATCAGATTTCTGATCAAAAAGTTAAAAACCCCACAGTACAACAGTGGATTTCCTGGGTGCCTCCCCACGTGGCCTGCTGCATATGGGTGAGAAATGGGCACAATTCACTGCTGGTGTACATCCACATAATTCCTCTGGAGGAGCACTTTGATTAGTGGGAAAACTTAATTTCCTTAATTAAACTCAAAAGTTAAAGTTGCAACCTGTTGTTCAATGTATCAATATCTGAAACTCTGCAGGAAGCCACCCATGAAACCCTGCTTTCCTGCCCGGCTGAAAGTAAAGAAAATTTAAAGCATTAGCCAAACTTACCCAGGGAAACTTGCAGTGTGAGCCACTAAGTGGAGAACTGACTTTAGGGAAGTGAAGGTGTCTAAGGAAAGTGTCACGGAAACTCTGGAGTATACATATTCCATAAAAATCGTTCTTGCCACAGCTCTCCCTTCTCCATCTGTTACTTTTAAGCAGCAGCACTTCTGTGGTGAGCTGTAGACTTATCTGCATGCTGTAGAGAAAACAGTAATTTTGGCAAACTCACAGAAATGTATCTGTGAGTTAAAAAACATTAAAACATCTATTAGAAGCGATTTCTGGCAGTTTGACACAGACTCCTTTCTTTATTTTTTAATTTTAATTTTTTTTTAACTTTTGTCTACATTTTCTTTGTGTTTTGTGAGAAACAATTCCAGAGCAATTCTCATACAGCAGTTTTTTGCAGTTCATTTATGAGCAGAATAAGCATAGGAATGGTAAGAGCTGTGTTTGTTGAGCCTTCCCTGAATGAATTGACTCTGCAGATGTAAGTACAGTGTGGGTCTCCAGCCAAGCTCTCACTGTAGGAGGAGATAGGTGATCTCAGAATGTACCCTGTGTCACTTGGTAGTCTGGTCAGTGATTTAAAATGCTCAAAACTGTATCCAAACATTTGGCAGCAGCAGCAAGTGCAGTGATTCAACTGGGAAGGTGTTCCCTCTAGGAAATGGAAGATGAATCACTAAGCAGGTAACTCCTCAAAATCTACCTGTGAGTTCATAGATGGCCACTGCAAACAGTGGAGAACCAATGCCTGGGGTTGTATTTGTCCCAGACTGCTCAGTGTGAGCGGTGAAAATGTTCCTGGCATTAATTTGATGGGGAATGTGATGGCAGACAAATTGTTTCTGGCACAATTAAAAAGGATCATTTCTTGTATGGCCACAAAGCTGCCAGCTGCTAAGATCTGCTGTGTAAGGAAGGCCTTGCTCAGCTGAATATGCAATCATTGAGACTTAAATATGTAGTTTTCCCCTTCGTATACTCTAATGAACTACTTGGGAGTTCATCTCATTAAGGAAAGGTGGAAGGGCACAAGGGACTGTTAGGGAGTGACTTTATCTTCTAGTTCCCTCCAGACTAGTGTGCTATTGAAGGATATCCCTGGACAGTCTGGTTACTGTTTGCAGATGTTCCCAGCACATCAAACAGAGGTACTCAGCCCTGGTATTGACAACTCTTAGATGAGAGGCCAAAGCTGGAATAAGAGCAGACTTTGGATATTTTTTTTTTAAAGGATGTGGGTGTGATGAAAGTGGTGAAGATTCTGCCTTTGTTTCTATGATAGATGGAATGTCTGGCATGATTATAATTATCTAGTTTATTTGAAATATAACTTGGAATTCCTTTTACTGTTTGATTAACAGCATTGCCTTAATATCTTCCAAGTTTTCACTAAGCCCCGTGCTTTATAATGTGACATTCCCAGGAAACAGGAGGCATCATCTGTCAGAAGACAGGAAACATGAAATGATTAAATGCATTTTATTGTTTTCTGTGAAACTGTGCCCAGTTTCTCCCTCTTCATGTGGGCAGATGGAATTTTCAAGAGCTCTTGTTGTTACACTGAAAAGAGTCAAGCCTCGTTTTTACATATAATATTAGTGTATAAAAAAAAAAATCTTAAACACCCCAAAGTTTATTTAGTTTGAGGTGACAAATAATAAATTACTTATTTCTTCGCTGAAACATCTAGCTAGAAAAAGTAGCTTGATTTGTTTTGTGAAAACAAATATCAAGGCACAGCTTAGAAAATGAGAAAATTTGAAGCTATCCATGGCCTAGGGTCTGGCAGGCTCATCCAGTAATTGGGAAAATGGCTGAAATATCCAGGAAGAAACTGTGGAGAGAAAGCATCTTGCAAATGGGAATGAAAAGAAACATCTCCATGTTGCTTGGCAATGGGATCTGTTTTGTTAGTCTGCTGGGGAAAGTGAACTGTGACTTCATATAGACAGAATTTCCTGGGGAAAATAATTTTGGACCTGAAAAAAAGATTAAGCCCCGTTGTTCTGAGTATATGCATGAAGGTTACTGTGTCAGATAACCAGTGGTTGTTTAGGCTGTGTTTCATTAGGAATTATTTTTCTGAATAATGATCATTCCCATCTTTGCCAGTGAGCTTATTTCCAGTTTCTGGATGTTGCTGTGTTTTAGAAAGAAGAATTTTGTTGCTGATCACAGTGGAGAATTTAAATTAGTATTTGCAACTATAAGGCATAAAGTCACGGAAAACATGTTTTCTTCTGAAAACATGTAGATTGCAGTCAAATAAGTGGGGATATTTAACCATAAACTGTTAGGCTGGGATGAAGCTCTGACCAGAGGGCTAAAATGGATTAAGGAACAGAGAGACTTTAGAGAATAGCAAAGAAATGTGCCCCTTACCAGTATGTGTAACAGCAAAAAATGGATTAAATCTAACTGGTTAATCACTTTGATTTCAATTTTTTTTAATATCTTGCTTGATGTGCCAGTTTCATTATACACATTAATTGCTTGTGGTTTGCAGTGTTTCCTGAGTGGGAAATGCCTTCCTGTTGATTGTGCTGCCCAGCTGTTAGATCCCAATGTGCAGATGGAATCATACCCGTGTGTGTGTGCTGAGCTCTGTCCCTGCTGTGATTGATTTAGGTGATGACACAATGACAGGAGATGGGGGAGAGTACCTGAGGCCAGAAGACCTCCGAGAACTAGGGGATGACTCTTTGCCAAGCAGCCAGTTCTTGGATGGGATGAACTACCTGAGGTACAGCTTGGAAGGAGGACGATCAGACAGGTATTTGCCTGGATACAGCACTTTTCTTGTGATAATTTTACACTCATTTTGTTATAAATGTTTGAAATCCCCTTTTCAGGGTCTCTCACTTGAGCTGGCAGAGGAACACCCGCAGTTCTAAGTTCTGAATAGCTACCCAGGCATTCCTGGGTGTGAAATGCCTGGTGTAAGTCAGCAGTGTCTCCACACTTACTGCCTTTAGAACTGGGGTACACTGAAGGGAATACAAGAAAAAAGGAGAAGTCTTGGGAACAGAATTTTGAACCTACCTCATTTTCCAGTCTTGATTGTTATTCTGGCAGCATTTCCGAAGCTCAGTGGAATCAGTAGGATCCCTTCTGTTTACTTCAGGAGGCCGTGAATTGCTCCTGGAACAAAAGATGTCAGGAAACAGTTTGGTTTTCCTCACAGCATGTGTAAATCCCATCATTCAGGTCTCACAAGCCTGGAGTCTTTGCTGGTTTTTAGGCAGTTCCAGTGAGTCCACTGAAAACAAAGTGACTGTGTGGCTTTTTAACTCTTAGAGGAAGTTTATGAACTAAAGCAGAGAGCCTAAAATCAAACCCTTTTGTTCTTTCCATGGTAACAAAGATTTCATTTAAGATGATGTATATAAACGATTGTGCACACAGATGTTAAGCCAGTTTAAGTTAAGCTCCCATTTGGAATAATTACATTGAAATGAAGCAAAATTATAAAGGGAGAAAGAATGAAAGAAGAAAAACATCTTTGTAACTCCATGGTCTCATTTTCTGTCACCTTCAGATTACTGAGTTTAAGAATTTTCACAGAGATTGGTTCCATTGTTTTGCTTTTGCTTTAATGTGATTTTCATTGCATTATACTGACTTTGGTTTTCCAAGAAATTCAGTAAAGCAGAACAGTATTAGCAGTCTAGATTCACGTAACCTTATGCATTGATCAATTTGATTTCAAAACATATATTTTTCATTTGTAACCATCTCCCCTATTTATTTTATTTCTCTCTCCCCTTCATTTTTCTTTCTTTTCCACGTGCTTTCATTAGCATCATGCCCAGGTAGGTATTACACAGCATGAACACCTGTTGTCTCTATACCCTTCTGTGGCACCTGTCTCTGCTCATCCACTTTGAAGGCCTGCTGTGTGCCAGCAAGTTGATTTGGAGCACCAAATGAACGATGCTGCTGCTGTTGGTTGATTGGTACAGTTTGCAATGATGCCAATTTTTTTTCTCAGCTTTTGAAACAATATATACTTCAACAGGAATTGCACTTAACTGGACTAGAGCTTGTTAGATCTCTCTAGGCTGGGAAGTGGATGTGCACTGCAACGTGATCTCCCAAGTATCCAGGTTAGAAACTCGGCTAGGGAATGCTGCTTATACTTTTTGGATTCCACCTGGGCCTTGTTCAGGGCTTAGAAGAGAAGGGTGATACATCAGGCACGTTCAGGAGCTTTGTAGCATTCCTGGGTTCCACAGTTCCATTTCTGTGGCTGAGTGGTTTTGGCCCCACAGTCTGTTACTTAAGATTTATCAGCCAGATTTGGATAAAATCTATATTTAGACTGTGTTTTTGGCTCTGATTTTAGGTAGGTTTGGGTTTTTTATTTAAAAGGATTCCTGAAGTACCTTTATTTCTGAGTCTTTAACTCCTGGTTTGCTCTTCATTTAGCTGGTCCATCACACAGAGAGGGGCAGTGCCATCTGAACACTAGATTTGAAATTGAGTTTAGAAGGAAATTTAAACCTCTAATCAACTGCAAAGCTCAGTCGTGAGTGTGTCTGTAGATAAAACCCAGGAGCCTTGGTGTATTTACTGGAGGTTATGTACAGGTAGAGCAGAGTGGATATATACTTGTGGTGGTGGTAGCAGCAGTGAAGATGGACAAAATCACCATGGAGATAACCAGCCAACTTTAGTTCAGACTTCCTTTCATTCAGTGTCTGTGCAGGATATGACAGTAGCTGAATAGCAGAACCTACAACTTGGATGGTGACTCTCTCACGAGCATTGCATGGCGCAGCAAAGCAGCTCTGGAAGTGTCAAAAGTGCAAATGAACACAGGATAATGAGGGCAAATGGGATCTGCTACTAAGGCTCATTTCTCAACCAAAGAACAAATGTTCGTTGTAGGTTTAGTTTCTTCTCAAGGTTTTCCAAAACCTGTGTAGTGCCTATCTTTGCTTCCAGTTTTGTACAGTCCACCTAGGATGCTAAACAGACCTTTAGTATGAGTCAGTCATCCAGAGCATTCATTATGCTTCAATGTCATATTTTTCTAATAAAAATAAGGTAACCATTTGCTTCTAAAAATGAATCAAACCCCCTCAAACCTGAGTGAACGTAGCTATTGTTAAAAAAGGCTGAGTGGTCTGAATCAGATGGTATTTGAACTGCACTTAAAGCACTTGAAACTCTTGTCTGTAGTGAATGCATGACTTGCTAACTGCTGAAAATGAATTATCCTTTAAAAATCTGCGTATCCAGATACATGGCCTATTGTTCTGATCCCGCACATTAGTCATCCTGAGTACTACTCACGGGTGTGTGAGCCAGGAAAACAAAATTGCTTCCTTCAGTTATATGTACTATATTCCTCTAGACCTATCACAGAGTACACGTACAACATCTGAAGGTGGCTGATCTGTTCTTAAAAATCACTCATGTAAAACTGCAGCCAGTGAATACTGAAGGGACAAAACTAGTGCTGTTTGGTAGCAGAACCCCCATTTACCTCAATATGTCCTTTTGTGGCGTCCTATTTGTCTGAATTTTTTTTTTTTTTTTTGCTTTTTGCTGGTGGATACTGCAGTTACATTCTGAGCCAGTGCTTGGAAGCAGCTTATTTACTGCCTTGCACCTCTCATTGCTACAGCAACCAGTGTTCTGTGGAGCTGTGCGTACTTACAGCGAGATCCGTGCTCCCATTTGGACTGCCTCCCTAAAGATGCTGCTGGCATTCCCAGGAACAGTTCTGTTTTCCACAGGAGCTTGTGGCCGGCCACACTTCACCTCGCTTGTGTGTACCTTCCAGGGGACAACGTTGAGCTTACTTATTTACAGTTTTAGGGGGAGAGAGTAGGTCAGAGAGCAAGGGTCACTCCAGCTTTTCTTCAGGTGGCAGTGTTCTGGTTTTCCACAGTGGTTTGTGGAACATAGCAGAGAACTTCAGCCTTACCTAAATGAATGCTTTTTGTTACAAGGAGACTATCATGCCACAAAGCCAAGCCTAAAGCATCTGTGAGTATAAAGCTATCATGCAGATGAATGTCTAGGTTCTGCATTTTGAAGCAGCTGAGTCAGTGGAGAGGCTTTGTGGCCCGGGGTCAGGGAGGTGGCACAGCCCCACCATGTCCCCCTGGGGCAGGGATCTGCTCCCCCTGGAAGCTGCATCCCGTTGCTAATTGCACGCTTCTTTCATTCTCCCACTCGATCTGTCATGACACCTTCCCAACATCATCTGTGCTGCTGATGCATTGCTATGGCATCCTACCAACCTGCCAGCCTGCGGTCCTTCAGTTCAGACAGGTCCCACACCCTGAGCCACGCCTCCTACCTGCGGGACAGCGCCATGATCGACGACACCGTGGTGATCCCCAGCCAGCAGGTAAGGAAAAACCCCCTGAACTCGCTCACTGCCGGGAGAAACTGGGGAGGAGAAAAAGATCTCAGCGTAAATTGCACTGATGAGTCTGTGCTGTTCGCTGCTAGTTTATTTTACTACAAGTCTCTCTGTTTTTGCTGATATTTAACAGCAGATTGTACTGTATTAAACTCTATTCCAAAATTAATGGATAAGCCGTGTGAATGCTACAGGGACTGTGTTCTTAATGTTCTCCACTGTAACTGATTTTCGAATGTTGCTACCAGCCAGTGGGCTAAACATTCTAATAAACTCACAGCCACTGTCCTCAGAGATACTCTCTTGAAACATGCTTTTAGTTAAAAAAGAGATTTAGGAAATGCCCTCTTGGTAAATCACAGCATTCATTTCACTGAGACCAATAACATAGGATTACTTTCAGCAAATACAGAATGTTACAATAAGGGGTTTCTAATATCTTAGTGCTATTCTTACTCCTTTGTTTTCTTTTTAAAAAAAGTTTATGCTTTAGGCACTGCTATGCAAAACACATCTTATTGTTTAGTTGATTAATTGATTTCACTGCAGTAAAAAGGGTTGGTTGTTTTTGTTTTTTTTTTTTTTTGCTTCCCAAGGTAACAACTCTGGCCAAAGAAGCTGAAAGGAATTCCTATCGCTTGAGCTGGGGCCCTGAAAACTTGGACAATGTGGCTCTTTCTTCCAGCCCTATTCACTCAGGGTGAGTGTATCAATTAGCATTTTACTTCAAAATGAGAAACAGTGTACCTGCAGTGGCAGCAGCTTCAACTAATGCTTAACTACGAGCTGTATGTTAATTTCTTTGCCTCCTGGAGCTGTCAATAAATTGTTATGATCTTTTAAGCTCTGACAGTCAAACAAACCTGAGTACCAAGACTGTTCACTGAAATTGCTGTAAGTCCGTGAGCCCTGAGTCAAGTTCAAGAGGAATGAATGAGATAATTGATGCATACACACAGGAACTGTGTGAATTGTATGGAGAAATAAATACACTGCCTTTTTGGAGTTAGCAATAATTGAGATCAAGGGCCTAATCGTTCCAGATGGTGGGTACTCACCGTGCTAGTGGAGTAGTTTAGGTGAGCACCAACTCTGGGGTTTTGCCTTTCAAATTACAGGAATAGACAAGCAACCTCAACATCATGTGCTTTGTACATATTTGGCCACTCTCTTCATGTATTCTTCATAAGCATTTGCATTTAGGCAAGCCCGTTGTCGTGGCATAAGGCAGGTCAAAATGCAGGCCCAGCCAAGTTCATGCTTAAAAAGCTTATCCTGGCTGGCCTTTTAAATGCTCCTACTTAGTGTGTTTTAAATAATTCTATTCTTCACATTGAATTCTACCCTTGTGTCCTGCCATGAGGTTTGATTACAGATGTGCAGATGAGTTCATAAAAAAGGGGATGTAATTAAAAAACCTTTAATTTCTGTGGCACTACATTGTACACAGCATGGCTGGACATCACAAGGGGAAAGAAGGGTTTTGTTCATCTCAGCTGACTTTGCAACTATCTGACAGTCCATATCTTTCAAAACATAGCACTGGAGTCCCCTTTGGAATGACAGGTCTAGAGGAGGAACAATATTGTCATAACTGTGATTGCAGATTGCTTGATGTGACATAGATGAGCAGTTTTGTTGTTGGCTGATAGGAGGATACTTGGCTGTGACCAGTGTTGTTTGGATTTGCTTTTCATGAGCTCTAGAACTAACAAATGAAATGAAAATACTTAATATGTAAAGTATGTATGTGTTTCTATTTATGCTGGTAAGCTTTAAAATTGCTTTGGTGCTTTATTCTAACCCTCCGTGGATTCCAAACTTCTTCCAAAGGATGTATTAGTTTTCCCTTTCAGAAAGGTAGGTCTTTCCTGTGATTGCAGAGGATGAACTAAAGACTTCCTAGGAGAGTGGCATTTACTTCTTGGATGTGCAGTAATTTTGTGGTTTTCTTTTAAATTATATTAGTGATATTTCAATCTTTTGGGATGACCAGAATGCTAGTGGTAGGATAAGATATCTACCTGATTTTAATAAGAGCAACACTCTTGCTGCCTTATATTAAATAGTGACCTTTAACATGACACAAATTATGTTCCACTTTCTATACAAACCAACTGACTTGCCACTAAATATTGTAATAAAGAAACCTATAACAGTGATTCCTCAACCTTTGGAAAACACAGTACAGCACTTCATTTTAATTTTGTTTGGATTTGCCCAAGTCATCAAATTATCATAAACTGTTGGAGTATATCTTTTTTTTTAAACAAAGTACATTGACTACTAGAGTTTGCTTTTGAAAGTGAAACAGTTGTACAAGTACTGGAACAAAAAATATATTTGTAATTTATACTCCTCTTGTCACCCACACACTCCTCCACGCGCAGACACACACTATTGGTAAGTTCTTCTGATCCAGCAGCACTGCTAACATTTGGGTGCATGCAGTGGCAGAGTATTTATGTGTCATGAAAGAAAACTCTTAGAATTTTCAAAGAAATGCTATATAAACCTTGTCAGTGGCCTTGGACAAAGGTCTGACCTTGATTTTGCCCAAGACACTGAAAATGTATTGAATTCAGATTGTGCAATAACATATCAGCAAGGTATTGGACGTGAATTACTAGTCAAAGAAAATTTTAAGTTTGTATTCTGCACAATCTAAGAAGAAAAAATTACACCCTGCTCTGTTTCAGTGATAAACCCCAAATTGTTGTTGGGTTCTTACTGATGTCCTTTTGTAGGGAAGTGTTTCAGTGTAACACTCCCAGCAAAAGCATAAATTCAGAGAGAACTGTTCTCTCGGTGTGGAATTTCACAGGCACATATTTCAGCCTTTGCATAACTAACCAAAACCCCTTCCATGTCTGAAATTTCAGAAGGGGAAAATGTTTTAGCCATCCACTTAAAAAGTGAATGTAACTCTTGTTTCAATGCGTTGATAATTTCATCAGTAAGGAAGGAAAAGCAAGCTCTTTTGTCAGAGTCTTTGGCAACCATTTCAAAACCCAGAAAACATTTCTCTCTTAAGATGTAACACTCTTGTGGTGCTCAAAATCTCAACATAGAGATCTCCTGGACATTCTACACAGCTGACAGTTTCTGAGTAGTTTCATGCGTTGGCTGAAGGTAAAAATATAAATTCCTGCATTTAAACTGCCTTTCAGTGAATCAGATTTGCTTCTCCTGATAAAACAATTAGATCTTACAATGGTTAAGGGCATCTGATTATGCTAGAAGGTTTGGGTGCTGAATATCCAATAAGATAAGAGTTTTATTGCTTTGCTGGTAATATTAGGGGATATTATTTGTAATTACCTGCTTAAGCATTGTGAGAGACAGAACTACTCCTACATAATGCAAATATGTTTCACAGTCTTACTCTCATACCTCACCATATCCTATTGTGGAAGAACCAATTTTCTTGAAGTTGAAAGGCAAAAAATCACTGAACTGCAAGGTTTCTTTTCACTTGCAGCGTTTAGCTCTGGGTCCAGGCTTTGATATTAACATGATTTTGTGTTCTGGAGAAAATACGTGCCAGCTCTGCAAATGTTCCAGCTCTGACTTGCTCACAGTAAAACTCCTGTTTAATGAAAGGTATTGAATGTGTATAATTTGATGATGGAGAAGTCCCTATTTGACTGTTTGATGATTTTGAGAGTATCAGTACTTCTAACTTGAAAAAAAAAGTTGGGATATTATTAGTGAGTTTGTTGTTGCCTCCATCAATGAGAAAAGGTGAAGGATGAGGGAGTGGGCAGCTCGTACTGTGACAAATAATGTGAATTATCATTCTTAGCTGCATGTCTGCAAAAAAGGAGGCTGGATCCTTGCTAACAAGGTAAACAAAATCTATTTCAAGTGTTGTATTTTGAATCCATAACACTGCTTTTCCCGATGTTCCCGAGATTGATTTCCTGGAAATCGTTATGGAAACAGGACCTGGCAGCGACCAGCTGATAGTCATTTCTTAAATCTCAGAGTCTGAATGACTTCAAATTTTGCTGTAGCTTTATGACCTTTGTTCAGAAAGTTACAGTAAGGAAAAACAGCGGGTGTGTTTCATTAATAGCAAATTGGTGTTGATGGAAGAAAATGGCAATGGAGATCTGTAGAATAAGGGACATTGGAAAACTAACTGTCCGTGTGACACTGAGTGATTACTGAGAGCCCAAACAGGTCAAACTGAAAGTTTGGAATTTGTCATTCTGCAGAACAAAAGGAGGACAAGAAACATGTTGAAATGGAGAAGAGGGGAGGACAGAAGCTATAGATAGGGAAATGGAAGAAAAGAAATAACGATTCATTGGGGTAATCAGGAACACTGGCTGGAATTACCTTAGGTTCCTTACCCTTTGATAAATCACGGCCCACATTTCACACATGGACGCCTAAACCAAGCAGCACTTGCCCTAATCCGCGTCTCCAAGGTTTCTTCAGGATCTAACCTGCATCTGCCTTCCTGTGGGAGAATGTGTGTAGAGGACCCAGATCACTGGAGTTTTATTCCAGTAGCAGCAGTGCCATTTGTAAGCCAGGCTGTCGACGTAGCTTGTTTCCCATGCTCACTCCTCCCTTCTCACACGGAATGAATATGCACATATATGTATATGTTCATGTGTTTGGTTTAGAAATCTCTTTCATTTTTTTCCAGTATTTCATTTAACTCATTCTTTTTTTTTTTTCCCCCCTTTCTTTTGTTTTTTGATGTTAAATCATCTATTCTATTGCAGATGCTCTTCTCCATGTCTTGATCTTGACAACAGCAGGTGAACTTCTGCATAATTTCTTTCTTTAATACATTGCACTTCTCACCCACCCTATTTATTCTCCCCTCTTACCTCACTTCAGGATGCTTTAGTGTTTGATAGTGCACGTTAGCTGAGACAAAAAATCAATGTAACCAGCAGGAATAGTTACATGTGGCCCTATTTCTCTTCTTATACAGTAAGTGCCCACTTTTCTCCCTCTGCTTTGTTTTCTATAACAAAAGAGTTCTGGACACATAATAAGTCCACTGCAAAAAAACTTAACAAAGCTCCTTATACAATCCCAGACTGTTTTAACCACTGGTTTATTTAACAATACCTTTTCTTTGTTGGTGGCATGCTTTAGTATTAATATTTAAAGGAAGGAAAAAACCCTCCACAAATAATCCAACACAATCCGCTGTAATTGCTAAATTATTAAGTGGGCCTTTTATCTCATTGTCTATATAAAGAATATTTCAGAGCCTCTCCCTAGGCCATATTTGCCCCATTGTGCCACCATATTTGAACTAGTAGAATAACTGCGTGAAGCTGAACATTCCCAAAGGAGATTATCTTCCCTAGGCCAGCTGGAGTGTTTGTTGGCGTCTCTTCTGCTCCTTTAACATAACCATAGAAAGGTGAAAATCTCCTTAAGTATTCAGCTGTAAATGGCTAAATGAAACCCCAAACTACAAGCCCATATTTTTAGGCAGTGTCACTCAGTCTCTCAGCAGCTGGCTAATGCAGTGGATGTTATCAGAAGTCAATACTACAGCAGTTTCCCCCTGTAGGATCATGTTTTTTGTCCTCCTGGAATGTGTATTTTGCCTGGTTTCTGTATGGCACAGTTGCAGCCTGCTGGAAAGCACGCTGAGGTAGTTGAATGACATGCTGTTGACTTCAGCAGGAGCTGGATCCAAGGCCTTTTTTCGGAATTTCAGCCTCTCTCAGTTCTCCTCCTCCTGCTGAACACTCTGGGATGGCTGAAGCACCCTGGTCGTTTGTTTCTGCTTCTTCACACTGCGACTAACACTGAATGCTGCTATCTCCTTGTTTCCCAGTCTCTGGTCTAAGTTAAGAAAGCCTATGCTGAAAAGTTCAGTCGTGTGTCTCCAGTGGATGTGCTCTCCTTGGAGCTTTTGTTCCCTGCTGCCCGATGAGCGCATGTGTGGCTGCACAGTCTGAGAGAATAATCGTACCTGAGCCGAGTGTATGAAAGTGGTGGGGTAGATTTTGCCTCTTCTGTGTGTTCCAAGAACTGCTGCCTGTCCCAGGAAGCCCCTTCCCCTGCTGGGTTTTGCATGGCTCTCCCAGTGACTGCAGAATGGGATGTGTGAGTGGCAACACATGAGGTTGTGCCTCTCTGCAAAGCTCTTCACAGGACAGGGACTCACTCCTCGCAAAGCACACAACAAGAATCTTCCCTCACCCCCTCCAACACTGACACGTCCCTTTTTTTAATTTATTTGTTCATCCTGCTGTTCTCTTTCAAATGAGGATAGATGCAGAAGCAAACCAAGTTAATCCTATATGAATAAAAGCAGCAAAGGGTATAACTCAATTCTGATCTGAAATACAAATTTCATGAAAATACACCCCAACTTTTTGCCCTTCTATCCAGTGCATAACAGTCTGTGTTTTGTTCAAGCTACTATTTGCTCTCTTCTCTGTAGAAGGCATGGAAACAGCCTGAAAGGTTTAGGGGCCTTGGTGTATGCCCCTCAACCAGAGGGACACTGTAGCCAATGCTTCTTGATAGAGTTACCTTTTGTATGGCAAGTATGTAGTTTTGAATTGCTCTAAAATGGAGGAGAATGAAATGGCCTCTCTAATTCATGAGTAAGTCTTGCTAAATTAAAAGGGAATGGATGATGCTTGAGCTGACTGCTGTGTGTCTAACAAAAGCATGTGTAGACTTCCCTGCAGTCTATAACTGATTGCTGTAAAATAATTGCTTTTGTACTTTGTTTTTTCTTTTGAAAAATAATCCTGATTTCCCCTTCATTCTCCTTAAAAGAGGAAGGCAACGATTTCTCCAAACCTGATTTGTTTCATTGATTTGGCTGTTATGTTGCACTGCCACCTTGCTAAATCCCAGGAAAGCTCAGTATCGATCCAATTTGCAAGACTGTCGGGGTCACATGTCTGTGTTGTGCTTCATTTTTACCAGGACCTTTAAAACTAAAAAAGGAACTTACTCAAAGGCTGTCTTAGTACTGGGAAAGATGCACCTTTACCCTTAATCTGCTTTGACTTTGAATCATCACTTAATTAAAATTTAAGTTAAAGTTCCTTTAATCCCCTTTATTTACCTTTTCTTTTCTTTATTTTTGTTCCTTCTTGAACTCTTTGCAACCTTTTGTGTTTCTCTTTAATGCTCCCTCTCGTCTTCATTCTCTGTACACAGATGGTTGATAGTACTTTTAGTTGTGCCCCCATGCAGTTGGCTCATGGGGTAAGCTCTGAGTTTCCTGCTCAGCTTCAGTGAGTAGATATGAAATGAGGGTCATTAATATTCTGGTATCATGCATTATTTTCTTTTTGACCGTGGGAATTTATCACCATAAGGGATCACTCTGCAGAGTGATGGCTTCATCTGCCAATCACTCCTGCTAGTTGTGTTTGTTGAGTGCAGTCTCTTCCTATCTCAGCCTTGTCACTTCCCAACACCTGGTAAAAGAAGCGTTGGAGAGTGGAAAAATAACGTGTGTGTGTGTGTGCGTGGGCAGCAAAATAATTAGTTTGCATTTTACATTTCCTTTATATTAGTCATACAATTCTTTCGCTTTCCCAAATGCGCATTTCAGAAAGCATATTTTATACCATGCATTAGTTTTGTTTGAATGATCTGTATACTGATAGACATGCTCCTTCAAAAGGGAAAAACTTTTCCAGTCCTGGAGAAGTAATGGCACATTCCAGATGCCCTATTATGTAGCAAATAGGCAGAAAAAGAGGCTGCTGTGATTCAGAAAATGCGTTATTATGAATTATTTACTTCACCCTCTTGCATATCCAAAAGTATGTGAAATGTGCTGATAAAAAAAAAAAAAAAGAGATGGAAAGAAATTGGATTAAATAAGTGCACGATGAAATTTATGTGGCAAACAGGTGAGAAATACACAGGGTGGTGTGGTGGAAAAGGATGTGTTATTACACTCTGTGTCAGCTCTATCCTGTGTCACTGTACTATCCTTTGAGGTCTAGAGCTGAGAAATTTTCCCCCTCAGTTTCTTTCCTTTGCACTCTGTTCGTGGTAGTTCTCCAAAATCTGTTGTCCAGGAATTTGTTAGTATTACACGGCTGGGTTTGTGAACTGACTCCTCCATAATGTGATAGTTGGCACTAATCTTTCTGTGCTGTGCTCACAATATTCTGTGCTTGTCTGAATAACTACTTTAGATCTTCCATGTGATAGAAACAGCTGTTTTTACAGTGAATAATAATAATGTCTTGCTGTCTTTATCCTAACCATTGTTATCTTTGTGTCCACCTTCCAGTGAGACTTGCCTTTACCTCTTTTTCCACTCTTTGGAGCAATGATTGATTTCAGTGAGAGATGACTGATAGAATTTGTGATAGATTTACTGACCCACCAGGCACATTCAGTAAACTTAAACTGAAGAGAAAGAGTTGCAGCCATATGACAAGAAGGGAGGTGATTTGGTTTGGTGCCTCACCTTTCCTGGGTATTTTTGTCTGGCATTTAACAATGGGTTTGGCATTGCTGAGGCACATGTGGAGATAAGCTAAGGAAGACATAGGGTAGACAGGTGACCCAGGACTAACTGGACAGCGACAGAAGGTGATCCTGATGTTAAAGTCCACAGTCTTAAGTCAATAGACAAAAACTGAATCCCAAGAACTGTGTTTATGACGGCTTACACAATGAGAAATGTGAACGCTCCTTTAATTCAGTCAGAGCTTCTGGTAATTGTGGGGGAGTGTTTGTGTTGGTCACAGTATTAGCTTTAAAATGTGAAACTCCTCTTGCAGAGGTGTCACTGACTGCCTCAAACAACACCCGCTGTACTGGAGCCTTGCACCAATTCTCCAAAACAGCACCAGTTTGATAACACCACTTCATGCACTTACCGGGCAATTGCGGTGCAAGCCAAGAGCATTAGTGCCACAACTGAGCACTCAGTGTCTCTTAAGCCCTTCTTTCATCTGTGCTTTACCATGTATAAAGAATGTATTTTGTGAAGGAAGCTCCCATTCTTCTCAACTAATCCCCGGACAATGGAAGCTGTAAAATGTTTTCATTTTCTTTTTTTCCCCCCTTGTTAAAACCACAGAAACACCCAGCTCTAAGGAATGAGATAATGGTTGTACTACCCCGAGTTTTACACTAAGCAAAGCCTAGAGGTATCTGAATGACAGTAGACTAGGAGACTGCATGTGTGAGACAGACTGGCATCCGTGGTGCATGGTGTGCTTCCGACTGGCGCTTGTGGCTCCTTCCCATCCTCCATCCTTCTGACTTGCACGGTGTGTCGAGTGTTGTGTTCTTACAGCATGTGGAATTCCTTGTGTGGACAATGAATGGATGCAATGTTTGTTGCACAGAACGGTCAAGGGGACAGTGGAAAAATCCCTGTGTTCCTTACTCCTGTTCCCAGGGAGTGTCTTTTCTCTATTGCAGGTCCTTCAGTAGCATTTCTGTGACTCCCCATGAGATGATTCTATTTTAGTGGCTAGAACTAGGCCTGACACCGTTCTGTCTCCTCTACTCTTACTTTCACTTCCAGCAGCCTGACATTCCCATCCCACATCAGGCATGATCCTAAGTCATAAACTAGTAAAAAAAATTATATATATATATATATATTGGAAGTAGTTCTACACCTTTCCCAAGAATGTCCCAAATTTGTCAAAATCTGCCAGTTGGTTATATGTGGAACTACAAAAAATTCAGCACAAAAGAAACTCCAAACAAAATGAAATGTTTTTCTCCCTCTTAAAGAAAAAGAAATAAATGATTTACCTTGTGCTAGAAGAGGGCTCCCAGTAGATGGCTTTTGTGCACCTCTGCGTTTTCCGGTGGGACACTGCATTGGTGGGCAAAGTAACACAGAGAAACAAAAATCCATAAATAAATCTCTTATACAGTTTATACACCCCTTATACAGTACTTGTAACTATTATTGTCTGACCAAAACCCTAAATTTGTCTTCAAACATTAATAATAAACTGGGTTTTATTTTTAAATATTAATAGGTGACAACTCCACTGATGGAGTGTGAATTGTATCCACACACACACTCCAAAATGAAATTTGGTTGTTTTTTTAAATATCCAAACCTATTTTTATTAGCAATTATATTTTACCATGTAACTATAAAATTATATTGAGACCCCCCCCCCCCAAAAAAAAATAATCCCAAGGCATCCCAGAAGAATTGGCTTTATATTTTTGAATTACAAATAATTTCCTTCAGTGAGATGTATTTGCTTGTGAAGTATTGAATGAATGCCCACTTTAAGCAGAGTTGTTTGCAGGTACAGAGCAGTGATACAGGTACATGTGTTCACATTAATGAGTGTCTGCTGATATTTTACCAACAGCAGCACCGTAAAACAAGACTTTCAGTGAAGAACTCTTGAAGTAGCAGCTGTAAATTAATAAAAATCAGCATGATTTGTTGCTTCACATGGGAGAAAGGCTTTTTCTAATTGTGCCTCTTGAGCAAGAGCCCCGTTTACATACGTAGCGCGTTACGTGTGTGGAACTTACCCACGGTCCTCTGTGAAACGCTCCATCCCTGACTGGTTTTCCCCGATTTTGCAGCTTCCTGGTGAGCTTCATGGTGGACGCCCGCGGGGGTGCCATGCGGGGCTGCAGGCACAACGGGCTGCGCATCATCATCCCCCCGCGCAAGTGCACGGCCCCGACGCGCGTGACGTGCCGCCTGGTGAAGCGCCACCGGCTGGCCACCATGCCCCCCATGGTGGAAGGGGAAGGGCTGGCCAGCCGCCTCATCGAAGTGGGACCTTCTGGGGCGCAGTTCCTTGGGTAAGGGGGGGCCACGTGGCCCGGAGGAAAAACGTTTTCAGCCGTATTTTTGCCTTTAAATTGCACTGAAATGGTTCCTTTTTCAAGGCGTGAAGGGAAAAAAGATCCTTGTGGCACGGTAGCGGACAGGTCGTGTGAAATACAGATCAGCTGCCAGTTAACTAATCGGGAAGGTTTTGCACCTTTTCCTTTCAAAAGGGGTATTTTAAGCACTCGCACTAAGGTTAATGTGGATATAATTATTACTCAGTGTTGTGGGATATTATAGTGGGAAGAGACTCCCTTGGAACCAGAGTAGGCAGTTCATGCTATATTTAAAAGATGAGTAGCACAGTGCTGATCTAAGCCCTGAATGTGAAGCCTGCTACATACACAGCACAAGTTACAGTGGGCTATTTCAGGGACTTCTGTTGTGTTATCAGTAATTTGGACTATGCCTTTGGTTTTTCTGGAGTTGAAATTGCTAAACTAAGCAATTGGACAGCCCTGGAATTTTCTGGCCATTTCCTTTGTCCTGTGCTGCAAAACCAATAGAAAGGTCAGATTTGTGTCTGCTGCTCAGTTTGTTTTAGCAATTTTCGGCTGAAAGCAGCAGTTACTTGCACTTCCAAAAATTTGTTTTGCCAACTGTTCTCAATATCAACTGTGGCATCCAGAAGGGAGTGATTGAAGGAACCCCTTCTATTACATTCAGAAGCTCTAAAAGAAGTGACTCTGTAAAGAGCAATAGTTTAAATCCATTTGGGAACAACTCAGTTGCTTTAAAATCCTATTATAACAGGCAGTCATCAGAGCTACCATCTTCATTAGTGCTACCACTTATTCTTTTCACATCTTGGTCACCTTAAAGAGAAGCAGAGAGAAACCTAAAGAGCAGAAGAAATACTGTGCTGTCACATTCAGTCTTCCCATTATCTCTGTCACACACAAATGAATTTTAAGTGTGTCTCCCATTTTTTTTTTGATGGTTTTCTCTAGCTAATGAGAGTGTCTCCCTAAAAGATGAGGCTGTAGCAGAGTTTATTCATTCTCAGGTCTCTGTGCCCTTCCTGCGTGCATTTCTCCGGGTGTTGTGCTGGCAGTGAGATCAGAAAATCACTGTGCAGTTTGCAGAGGTGCATTCTAAGGTCCAGATCCCGTTCCCATCGAGTTCATGGCCAAAGCCCCCATAAGCAGGACAAGATCCTAAATTCACAACACGAATTTTGCCGATTTTGGTCACCAAATTGTCACTGCTAGGACGGAACCTTATTTAGTGTACAGCCTAATTCCACTTTGTGCACCAGACAGTGGCACTGGCGTTCTGGCACAAAAAATACATAAAGTTTATTTATGTTCTTTCTTTCACTGCTGCTTTGGATGTACTCAGTAAACTTCATCTGCCTACGGCTCCTCCCCCACTTAATGAGGGAGAAAGCTTGGTCAGCCGAATCCTTCAGCTGGGGCCTCCTGGGACCAAATTCCTTGGGTAGGAGAGACTTGAAACAAATTGATGGATGCTGACCTCCCCATTCTTCTCCTCCTTCTGCAATATGATTTTTTTATTGTCATTATGCCCATGATATTGTCCCTTTCTATCATTTGAGATTTTGTACACTTAACCCTTAGTGGACCATTTTTCAACCTTTGTGGTATGTGGTTTTGTTTTGGTGGTATGTTTGTATCTTTTTCTTCCAGTACTGTGGCCTTCATTTTTGTTTTGGCATGAAATCTTCCTAGTTATGTGCTTGATGTCTGTAGCAAAGCAACCTGGATTGGGACAAAAAAAAAAAAAAAAAAAAAAAAAGGAATCTACTGTAAATTTCAAGCTGTTTTTTTGTATCAAGGACTGATCAATCAATAAGTTCTATGTCGGATACCACCAGTGTGATAGAACACATGGCATCTACTATGTACATGGCAACCTGTGTGAGTCCTCTAATCAGAGAAGTGTATCTACAAACATATTTATATCTTCTCTCTTATTTCTAAGAGTATGTACGTATATGTATATCTAAATATAGATATATTATATGTACACATATATGTGTATATGTGTGTGTATATATATATATATGGGCGCTTATGCTGATACATATATTGACACGTGCTTGTAAGGCAACAAGGCAAATTCTTATCTCCTATACTGCAATAGCAACCCAGACAATCTCCTCAGACCTCCTGTATCTCTCCCAGGGTGTAAATCAGGAATAAGTTCATTGGAATATATATAGAATTATAAAGAAGTAAATTGGCAAAGGGGCACAACTGCCCCCTGAGAGCAATGAAATTATTCTGATTTGCACTAGTATAAACGAGATCAGAATTTGTCCCACTATTCCTATATGTTACAGTAGATTCTCTTTGAAATGAAGTTGCACAGGTTAACCCAGACAGTAGTGACAACTAAAACGAGCATGAGTTTTTGATGGATTTGCAAAACCATCACCAAATTTCCAGATAAGCACTATTATCTTACCAAATCTCATTCACACTGTGGAAAGAGGTGAATGCACTTTTTCATCTGTCCTTCAGCACTCACTGGGTCCCTGTAAACATTTAGTTCGTGTTAGTGGCCTACTAGTTTAGGATTTGTGCCAAAGTATTCCAGCCAAATAGGTAGAATTCCAGGTCACTTTGTAGCAGACTGAATAGAGTTGCTGTTAATCCTGTCTCTTCCTCTCTCCCGTGTGCATTTAATGCGCTGTGTTGCCGTGCCAGGCCTGTGATTGTGGAGATCCCCCATTTCGCTGCTCTGCGTGGGAAGGAGAGGGAGCTGGTGATCCTGCGCAGCGAGAACGGGGACAGCTGGAAGGAGCATTTCTGTGAATACACCGAGGATGAGCTGAACGAAATCCTCAATGGGATGGATGAAGGTATCCAGGGGGACTCCGTTTTTTATCCCGCTCCTGCATTGCTGTTCTGACTGGGGATAATAGCTCTGACCATTTGCTTACTTCCCTCACATGGTGTGCTGAAGTCATGGGACAAGACATCTGCCATCACGAAATTGGGAAGAGGTGTTACACTTGTGTTTGCTGCTGCTCCTTTTCATAGCGTAAAACAAAAAGTTTCCATAGCAAACATCTTTCCAAAACAAGGCAATTATCATACTAATCCTTTCCCAGCAGCCCCACGTGTGGGAGGAAATGTCAGTCACGGATACTCTTGCTTTCTGAGAGAACAGAATGGCCCCGGACTGTCTTGGAGCTGCAGAATTTGTGATTTTTTTTTTTTTTTTAACAAAAAACCCCAAACAAACCCCAAAGTAAACAAGGCACCTTGCAGAATTAAAGCTGAAGTCATACTTTGATAGTTTTTTGTTTTGAAGTTTCATTTTCTTTGTGCTGCTTCACGACATTTTAAATATGTGAAGTAGAAAGGGGCTTGGACAAATCCCTTGGCGTGTTTGGCTGTTTATTTTGGACATGTCAATATGTTCTGTTGACTGTCTTAAGCTCCCTTCAGTTGATTGCTCTGTCTGTCTGTCCTTTCCCTGATTTCTCTGGTTTAGCTGAACACTGGGATGTGTTTCCTTTCCCCCCTCGATTTCTAGACAAAAAGACGTTGTGTAAGTTGCATCAAACTGTGAAAAGCTTGACTGCATTTTGAAGGTTCTAAGAAACTCTTGTCTTCTGACCGTGTCCTCTTCCACCCTCAGTACTTGACACTCCAGAGGAGCTGGAGAAGAAGCGGATCTGCCGCATCATCACCCGGGATTTCCCTCAGTACTTCGCGGTGGTGTCCCGGATCAAGCAGGACAGCAACCTCATCGGGCCTGAGGGAGGGGTGCTGAGCAGCACTGTGGTACCACAAGTGCAGGCAGTCTTCCCAGAAGGGGCTCTAACCAAACGAATCCGCGTTGGCCTCCAGGTACAGTGCCACAGTCACAAGGTTTGCAGTGTAAAATCACCTTCTTTGAAGTTCTGGGCCCCTCAGTTTAGGAAGGATATTGAGGTGCTGGAGCATGTCCAAAGAAGGGCAGTGAGGCTGGTGAAGGGTCTGCAGCACAAGTCCTGTGAGGAGAGGCTGAGGAAGCTGGGGTTGTTCAGCCTGGAGAGCAGGAGGCTCAGGGGACACCTCATCACTCTCGTCAGCTCCCTGATGAGGTTGTAGACAGGTGGGTATTGTCCTCTTCTCCCAGGCAACCAGCAGTAGGACAAGAGGGCATGGTCTGAAGCTCTGCCAGGGAAGGTTTAGGTTGGACATTAGGAAGAAATTCTTTACAGAGAGAGTGATCAGACATTGGAAGGGGCTGCCCGGGGAAGGGGTGGAGTCACCGTCCCTGGAGGTGTTTAAGAAGAGACTGGATGTGGCATCAGTGCCATGGTCTGGGTGACAAGGTGGTGTTGGGTCAAAGGTTGATCTCACAGGTCTTTTCCAACCCAGCTGATTCTGTGTTTCTGTGAATGGAGAGCAGCATGTTCAGCTTATCATGTTGTATCCTGTATACAATGCTCCTAGTAAAAATAGTAATAATTAAAAAAAATCCATGCAAAAGTCAAAGCAAGTGGTAAAGCTTTGGGTTTTTACAGTTAATTCAGGTTCCTGTCTGTTAACTGTCCGTATAATCTTGGGAAAAGTACCTAATTTTGGTGATGATTATGATGTAGTAAAAATAATGTATTAATAATGATTTAGTAGGTCATAGAACAGTTTCTTAAATACTTCTTATGAAAGGCAGCAGAAAAGTAAACAATGCTGCAATAATTAATTCAAATGTACAGATTCTCAGCATGAAGGAACCAGCCTAACCGTTCACTCCTGAAAGAAAGGGAAGTCT
Organism: Empidonax traillii; assembly: GCF_003031625.1. Classification (NCBI taxonomy): domain Eukaryota; kingdom Metazoa; phylum Chordata; class Aves; order Passeriformes; family Tyrannidae; genus Empidonax; species Empidonax traillii. The sequence goes on from NW_020956483.1 coordinate 165,010, forward strand.
CCCCTGTCTCCATCTCGTCCTTCTGCTGCTTGCATCCCCAGCTTACCTTGGCCAGGAGACTGTGCTTGTTGACACCCCCTGGGCTAGGCTGAATAGCACACGAAAACAGCTCAGAGCTTGTTCTGAGGGGGAAAAAAAAATACACAACGTACAGACCCAGTTCTTGACAAACTCCTTAAGTAACCATTCTCTTCTTTTCCATTACTCTGGAAAGGCTCAACCTATGCACACTGAACTTACGAAGAAGATTTTGGGCAACAAGGCTACCTTCAGCCCCATAGTCACGCTGGAGCCCCGGAGGAGGAAGTTCCATAAACCCATCACCATGACCATCCCCGTCCCCAAGGCCTCCAGCGACGGGCTCATGAATGGCTATGGGGGCGACACGCCCACCCTGAGGTTACTATGCAGCATCACAGGTAGGATGCCGGCGCTGCAGCTTTCCCTGCGCATCTTCAATCTGTCGCTCCTCGTGGGCTGGAAATGTTAAGCTGATTGCACGCACGGGAAGCTGGGGGAAAACCTGGCTGGGATGAGGAGCTGTGAAAATTAACCACGTTCCAAACAATTATTCTTGAGCAGAAATAACATTTGGTGTTTGGACTAACGAGAGATGTGCAATATAATCATAGACTTCAGGTTTGGTGGGTTTTTTTTGCATTTTCCTTACAGTTTGTTTCTTGAGAACCCACGTACCTCTGCCTGGCAGACTAAGTGTAGTTCAGACTTCATGTTGCACTGCACTGAAATGAAAATTAGTGGATTTAAACACTTAATGCTTGCTGTGACTCCAAAGTGACCAGTGCCTCGCTCAGTCTCTCTTAAGAGGCAGAAATGAGCTGCATGCATTTAATTTAATAAATTAATTTAATCATGTTCAATTTAACCCATCCAATCCTACCAGCCTTGGCTGAATAATATGGCTCCGAGGAGAAGGCATGTCTGGGATTATCACTGATTTCATAGCAATTGAAAACTCGGGAGAATTTAAAATATTTCTTAGAAGCAAAAAAGTTGCAGACTTGCTTGGTTTTAATTTTTTTTTTTTTTTTTAATCTCTCTCACTTCAGGAGGAACAACTCCTGCCCAATGGGAAGACATCACCGGGACAACACCACTGACATTTGTTAATGAATGTGTTTCCTTCACAACAAATGTGTCTGCCAGGTACCTACACAACCAGACATGAGTTTTGCAGTGATACTTTCAAGTGCATGTCTTTTTTTTTTCAACAGATACTTCCGTTAAACTGTTTTAGTTTATATAGAAGAAGGAACAGAGAATATTATACAAATTTCTGTGGAAATAGAAATCCTTTGTTTGGGTGCCTCCTTACACATCTTACAAGACGTATTACTTCCAGACTATCCGAAAACTGAGAAGTCAGGCAGAAAGACCTGTAGGTGTACAAAACTGGGGTATAGGAGCACCTCTTCCAGCCATTTGTTACTGCTGTCTTTCTGAGAACAGAATTTCATATTAAAATAATAATAATAATTAAAATAATAATAATAATTAATAAATAATAATAATAAACACCGGTATTTATGTGTTTTAGTTTGTACACTGGCCGGGATTTATATCACAGAAATGCACAAAAGTCTCCTCCCCTGTAAGAGGAGATGCAATCCATGGTCTGGAAAGTGTTCCATTTAGGGAATGTAGTCTAGCAAACAAAAATCTTGGATAACTTGCCCATGAAATTTAGTGAATTCAGTGCAAACCTTCGGTGTCCAGGGCAGTTATTACTATTAGATTAGATTTGCTATATGGTGAAATAACGTATTCAGTGTTAAAATGAGATCAGCTCTTGCAGCCCAACCTCCAGTTTAACATTGGACAAAATAAAGTATTGGTTTTTTATAATTTCTTGGTTCAGAAAGGGCTTTTTTTTTCCCATGAGGCTGGCTGCTTTGCTGATGTGCATTCCTTTTTGGTTCAAGCAAGCATTTTCCTGGAGCAGCAGTGACCACGAGAGGGAGATCTTACAGTGTGCTTAGCTCTCAGCTGCTACTGCAGCAGTCTGTGTAAAGGGTGAAATTAAAGCTGAATTAGAGGTTAATTTAAGAACCATATGTGGAAATCCCGATGATGACATGAAAATTGATTACTGTTGTTAATGTTCTGTGGTATAGGCAGGATCCCATGCAGAGATTTTAATGGGTTCTGCCTCTTCTTTGTAAATGAAATGAATGTTCAGCTGACTCCTTTCACTCAAACTCACTTTAGGTGCTGGTAAAGTTAAAAAATGGGATTTTTCATATATTTGCAGTCAAGGAAATAATTACAAGCTAACCTTAGTTTTTTCACTTGTGCCCTGGTCTAAAAGTGCCAAGAATCAGCTAATTTCTGACTATTTGCTATTCAGAGTAATTTTTTATGTCTCGCTAAATCATTACTGATGGACAACAATTTTCCCATTCATAAGACTCACTCTGTCCCAAATGAGCTTGGGAAAGAGATACATTTGTCATGTGAATCACACTGCAGACTTGGAGGCATGGCTGTTGTTTTCCATTTCCTGAGCTGCAGCTTTTTAAAAAATTGTCTCTGTTTGGGCTTTTTAGCCCCTGGTGTATGACAGCAAATCATTGAGGCATCTGGTGGTTTCTCAGAGGATGCAGCCTCTCCAGTTTGAGTCCAGCACTGCATAGTTCTCCCACACAGGAAAAGGAAAGTATCAGCGTGCAGAGCCCTTTCTGTACCACACATGCTTTCTCTCCTCCAAATGTCATCAGCCTGGTTTTTTTTGACCAGTGTGTTTGTTAAATGTTCTAAAGAGCAGCACAGCACAAAATTTACGGTTATTCAGCTGCAGATGAGTAAGCCCAGAGCAGTCACGCTGAGAAGGTGTGCTTTGGGGTCCTAATGCCATGTAATCCACAGTAAGGAATAAGCCCCCTGTAGATTATGTCAGCTTTTGAGCTGTCTCTGACCTCTCCCAACTTCCGTCTCCATCCTACGGGTATGAAACTCGAGCATGATTTCCACCCACACAGTGGATTTTATGTAGTAGAAATGTCATCAGCTCCGCAGAGAAACCAGAGTGATGGCTGGGAAAGCAGGCACCACATGTTACTCTCTGGAAAATGCTTGGTGATTAAATTCACATGAGAGTAATTTCTGACTTTGCATTCAGGATGAAATCATTTACATTGAGCTAAAGACCTCCAGGTTTTGATATTGTATATACGGAATGTGCTTTTATCCTTTAAGTTTGATGGTGGACAAAAACCAAGCGTAACAATTCTTTCTTGTGACTTGTTATCTGCAGTTGCTGGGCAAACATATAATTTCCTTTTTCTTAAATCTTTCTGTGCTGATTACCTGACTTTTTGTTTTCTTTCACAGATTTTGGTTGATAGACTGTCGACAGACACAAGAATCTGTTACGTTTGCTTCCCAAGTGTACAGAGAGATTATCTGTGTCCCCTACATGGCCAAATTTGTGGTGTTTGCCAAATCCCACGATCCCATTGAAGCACGGTTAAGGTGTTTCTGCATGACGGATGACAAGGTGGACAAAACTCTAGAACAACAAGAAAATTTTGCTGAAGTTGCCAGAAGCAGGGATGTAGAGGTACTGTACGGGACTCCGTTTTCTCCATTTTCTAGTGTCTTCTTTTAAACTAATATTTTCTACCTTCTGTCTGCCACAAGTACTGCAAAATAACTGCCAACAACTACTGTCGTGAGGCAGTATCAACTGAGTGATAAGATGGAAACTTGGACTTGAGTCAGATATAAGGGAAAATTAGTGACGAAACCCTGTTCCCAATGGGCAGCTAAAGGGGGACAGTCAGAGCCCAAAAGCACAGGTAAATCCCACTTTCCAGTAACTAACCAAAAAGGCAGTTGTCAGGAGTCATGTTTTGTCAGCACCTTTACGTACCAAGAAGTTGAAGTAGCAAGTTCGATTAATATTCTGCTTCACAAACATGAAATTAAACCTGCTGCTGAACAGGCAAAAGCTTTCCAGGAAACTGCCTCCTAAATGCAGTTTTTCTGGCTCTGTCAGCTTCCTCAGAAAGGATAACAGATTGGAAGTGCTTTAACTTACAGGCATGGCACATTCTTCTGCTTAGTTCAGCCTCTTTTCCATGAGAATCCCACGGTTAAAAAATATATCCTCACTGTTCCTGAACCTCTGACAGGCATTTCTTGTGCACAGCAGGTAGATAAAATAAGGGTTATCAAACCGCCAAGGCTGAATTTCTGAGAAGTAAAGATGAGATATTAGTGTATTGTCAGGTTGAAGGGAACATCTCCCAAACTGCTAGTCTGTTATTTAAACACATGAGGGGGCCATAACAGCACAATCTGAAGATGTAACAACAGTACCACTATACAGGGATTTCAGAGAAGTATTTACCTGAGGCCTGACTTTGAAAAGCCCTAGGTCTTTACCAATCCACCTGAAATAAATAGAAATCTACTGATATACATACACTGCCTTTGACTTTTGATTTGATTGCTGAAGAAAATACTTCTCTGACTGTGATTCCTTCTTTAAGGAGAAGTCCTAACCACCCCCCTGTGATTAATTGCTGCTTTGCTACTTTTTTCCTTTTCCAACAGGTATTAGAAGGAAAACCCATTTATGTTGACTGCTTTGGCAATTTGGTGCCTCTCACAAAGAGTGGGCAGCATCATATATTCAGCTTTTTTGCCTTCAAAGAGAATAGACTTCCTCTATTTGTTAAGGTAATGTTAATGGCTCCTTTTTTGGATATTTCAAGTTATTGTTTCACCATATTTATTTTTGCTAACAAAGGGAAAAAGAAATCAGTTTAACTAAATTCCCAACTGCATAACCTGATGTTGTCCCTGTAGTATTCCATTTAAAAGGATCTATTTTTGCTCTGGCAGGTGCGAGACACCACTCAAGAACCCTGTGGACGATTATCTTTCATGAAGGAGCCAAAATCTACAAGAGGCCTCGTTCACCAAGCCATATGTAATTTAAACATCACTTTACCCATTTACACAAAGGTACTGTGAAATTACACTCCAGTAATGAGCATTTATAATACAAACAAGAAAGGAGGAGGGCAAAACATGGTTGGAAGTTTTGTGGTCAGGGATTTTAAAGAGGAATAAATTCCACCCAAGGGCTTTCAGCCTCTTGGGTTTGGTACTTCTAGTGCCAGTGTTTGGAGGTGTTATCAGGTATTTTTTTTCTGAGGACTCAGAAGAGATTTTGGGAGTGCCCTTGATTCTGTTTAAACAAGATCAGATATTAAGCACTTGTTTCCTTAAAAAGAGTCAGTTTATATTTATTCTGGGGAAACACAGAAAGGGCTTTTTTGTCCTGGTCACATTAGCAGCTGCATGCCTGTCAGGGATGTATGAGGCTGTTTGCCCCAGATCTTGCATGTTCTGTTAGTATAGCATTTTTGTGTAATTTTCAAACAGCAGATCTTGACATATTTTAAACTTCCAATGGGTAATGTTCTTAACTATTTGAAATATTAATTCATGCTAATTTATAGAGAAAAAGCATGTATACATTGCAAGTTTTGATACAAATAAGGAGCACTGGAAGTCTAACACCCAGAAGCAACTTCTCTGTATTTTGCTCGGTTCTGTAGCCTTTTGTGTTTTAAACTGACAGTTCAGTTTTGCTGCTTTTTGACATAAGAAATCAACTGCAGAAATGTTCTGCATTTTGGTCTTTTCTGTTAAATGTTTTCAGAAGTTACTTTTTCCCACTCTCTTCTAAAAAAATTACATTTTGCCTGCTGTTTTCCCCTTCTCTTTTCGCATGGCAATTTGGAACTGAAAGGAATCAGATTCAGATCAAGAACCAGAAGAGGTAATGTTGCTAAATCAGCATGTTCATGCCTACTCAAACCCAACTAACAGACACAACTTGGAAGATTAAATCTGTAGTAAAACAGGCACATTCATCCTAAACCCAATGCTACAAACACAGCAAGGAGGAGTGCAATTAAAGGCTCTTGTACGGGCTCACTTTTGGAATGTACAGAGTTTAACCTGCCCTGTGTCAAAATTAGAAATCTCCATTTATAACATCCAATAGACTGGAGGTTTCTGACATCCAGCACAAAGTCAGTGGTAATTTTTTATCTTTGGCATAAACTAAATGGACATCTTTTCCATGGATACAGAATGGAGTTCAGCAGTTCTGTGGCATGGATTGCTGTTTCCTATTATAGTTACAGAGATATTTACCACTCCTATGGTAAATATGACTTCTGTTTGTATATAAGAAACTAAAGTACAAAAGGACAAGCTCATTGGTGGCTAAAACCATCTCCCATTTTAAATTCTTTTTTGTTGACTTCATTAGTTTATGGAAAAGTGAGGATTTACTCACATCATAACTGAATCTATATTTTATATTCTTATAAAAGAATATTTTCAAGCAAGTACAGCATTTTCAACACCCACTAAAAAACTTGAGGCCTTAACACACATGATACCTTGTACCAGCAGTACTGCACAGCTCGATTTGCCTTCCCCACAGTCATCCTACCCCCACCACAAGTTTGTACAGGAAATGAAACATTTAATGCTACTTCTACCTTGGGGTACTTTTGCATGGCCAGATTCACCCAACATGAACATGTGCTTGTGTGGACAAACGCTGGCAGAGCTGAAATAAATTCAAATCACAAGGCAACCTCAAAAATCTGCTTCTTGAATTTTCATAGTCTGACGGTGCATTTTGTTTCATGTGGGGTTTTTTTGGCAAGGATGATGTTTTCTTTCACTAAAGAAATTAAACCATGCTTTTACTGTTACTTTAAATACATTCTTGGCTCCATATAAGTCCATGAATTTGTGTCTCTCCATACATCTAGTAGATTTAACTTCATGAGTGACTTCTGCATTTCAGTTTGATTTGAACTTTGAAATTTCCCCCTTTTTTTCCCTTCCAGGTTGACATGACATCCGAAAAAAGTAAGATTTTCTTTTTTTTGACTTGAAAGTGTTATAATGCAGTTTGTATGAAAGATGATTAAGAGTAAACATAAGCATGAAAGTGAGCTAAGTTTTTAACTGCTATTGCTAATAACATCAATACTTTAATAGAAAACAATTTAATATCGAAACAGCTATCCAATTAAATACATTTTAACGTATAAATTACCAACTTAAAACCGTTCATCTAAGCATTTACTTTCCTTTGACATCCCTAGTGAACCTGCTATTGCTATTTTGCTTGTATGGATGCTCATCCCTCCATTTTTTTTTGTTTTCTCCACTTGTTGACACCCATTCTTGCCTCATATTTGAGACAGACGACAGTATCACTTTTCAGGAAAACTTAGTGAAGGCTCCCCTGTATTTCACTGACCTCGTGGAATACAAGCGTGCCAAAAAGTGATACTGTCCAAATTAACAGGCTGTTTAACCCTTCCCTGCCCTCCCTGCCCTGTACTGTGGTGAAATATGGCTGGAAATATGACATTGCAGCTTGGCACAGTGTGTTCCCCTTGTACCTCCAGAATCAGGCCAATATTGTCAGAAACTGAGGGCGAGGGGGGGGTCACCAAGATCTCCTTTGGAGAAGGTGCAAATCAAAAAATTCCACGGACTGAGGAGAGTCTCTAATGAGAGCTGCTTCCAAATGAGCCATTTCTTGCATCTGGTTAGGGAGAGAATGGCATCTGTCTTGTTTCCAGTTACAGTGCTATGTCTTGCATTGTTCCACCACTGCTTTCTCACTGCCAGCTCCCCAGGCCACAGAGAAGCCCTTTATTTCCCACAGGAGCTGCTTTGCTCCAGGCTAATTCGCTTCCTTCTTTGGCCGGTGGGACACTCGTGCATTTGATATTTATAAAAATATGTCCTACAAGTCTGTGAAGTTACTGACCAGCATTTCAGTGTGCACTGGACAGTTGGCACCAAAACAGCAGCACCAAAAGGCCACATTTTCAGCACCGAAATCCCCTGCCTCGATCTGGTTGTAGTTAATGTACAGCGCAGACTTTTGACATTCGTTACACCCAGGAGAACAGCATAGCAAACCAGCTATTTTTTTTTACAGATAAATACAACTACTTATGATATATTGCTGAGGTTCTCCTTATTTGCACCAGCGCTTTGGCTTTTAAGTCTGCAGTGCCGAAATGTGCAGTTCCATGTGACGTGCTACCACCTTTAAAGGGAAAATGTCCAGTTGTAATTCCTAAGCCTTGTGTTCTGTTTGTAACTTGCTTCAGCCCTCCACTGTTTCATTCTGTTCAGTATCCATTTTCTGCTAGTCCTTGCTGAAACAGAACATTCCCAACAGGCAGCATTGTGGCACAATGGGAATTCACTGCAGCCAGCTTCCTGTACCTCGATTGCCAGATTAGACAAATATTTCACCACAGTATGTTTTACAAGATTCTCCTGTACCTTTAATTGATACGATTAATTTTTAGAGCTCTTGTTTTTTAACCGAAGCTACAACATCCCCAGCAGCATTTGCAACACCTTTGCTTTGCATGGAAATAACTTGCCTTACATGAATTGTACGTATGTGTCTAGTGTGACTGTCTCTGATTTTGGGTTGCCATACATTACATTTTTTAAAACTCTGAAATCACTTCTAAGTTGATTCACAGTTTTTTCCTGTTCTCTCTCCTTTTCTTCTCTGTCCTCTCTTTCCTCGGTCAGTTCATTAGTTGTCAATGAGGATGTTCCAAGGAAAGGACCATGCCTCTTAAAACAAAAGACTGTTTGTTTCATTGTGTAGGTGTGAAATCCCCTTAGATGAAATGCCGGTTTGCAGCTGATTCAGATCTCTCCGTATTTGGTCACATTTTAGATTACTGCAGAATTACTTTTCACTTTTCATTTTGGTCATTCGGAAAAACAAAACCGTTAACCCGATGTTACTCTGACAGTTTGCTAACACTGGCTTTCTCTTAGAGGAAATCGACTTTCAATCAGTTCTAATGCTTTCCCCCTTTTTTCTTGTTTTTCTTTTTATTTGAACATTGATCTGTAACATCTGAACAATCTTGAGATGCCTCTCTTTGTGTAACTTCACTGTGTTCCTTCTGGTTTTGGTTTTTAAATTTCGTTGTTGTTGTTTTGGTTTCTTTTTAGTGGTGTCCTGATTTGGTTTGTTCCAGCTTGGATACTGTATGTGTGGTTGTGCTCTAGCGATAAAGTGAAGCAAGTTATTTCCTGCCATTTTCCTTTTCAGTTGGGTTTTCCCCCCACCCCCGTTAGCTTTGCTTTGCACTTGTACCCTCAGATCTTGTGGATCCATCATTCCCGGCCCATTTTGTTGACCTTCCCACCACTGCAACCAAAAGACTGTCATTTTCAGTCCTGATTACATTTTCCAATCTCTATTTTTGATTTCCACTTTACTTTCAATGTTTTTCATTCGCATCAAAGATGACGAGACAGAGTCTACAGAAACATCTATCCTGAAAAGCCATCTGGTTAATGAAGTCCCTGTGCTAGCCAGTCCAGACCTGTTGTCTGAAGTTTCAGAGATGAAACAAGATTTGATCAAAATGACTGCCATCCTGACAACTGACCCTTCTGATAAATCAGGCTCCATTAAAGTGAAAGATCTTGGAAAAGCTGCTGAGGAAGAGCCAGGAGAGCCTTTCGAAATAGTTGAAAGAGTGAAAGAGGACTTAGAAAAAGTAAATGAAATTCTGAGAGGGGGATCCTATACCAGAGAAGAACATGTTTTGCACAAGTCCCTTTCCAAGCAAGAGCCCATAGAAGAAGAATGGATCATTGTCAGCGATGAGGAAATTGAAGAGGCCAGAAGAAATGCTCCCTCAGAAGTCACAGAGTCGACCGGTGTAGATGTCAGGGTAGACAAAGGGACAGCAAAAAAGGGGGAGCGAGAGACGAAAGGAAAGGGAAAGGATGTAAAACCACACGTTTCTCCTCATGAGGTACGGCCACAAGCCTTAAAAGAGGACTTAGCAGAAGAGAAGGTTGAAGCTGTAGTAATAAGCAAGGATTCTGAAAAAGGAGGAAAAGAATCTCCAAAAAGTGGAAAGGAGCAACAGAAGGCGACCTCAGAAGTTAAAAAGCCTGTTAGGACAAAATTAAAAGAGAAGCCAAAGCCAAAGGAAGGCAAGGCACAGAGCAGCGGAGAAAAACTGAGACTACCAAAGCTCACTGCAGACGAGCCGCAGGGCGGGGAACCCGGCCTAAAGGTGACAGCTGCTCCAGAGGCTAAAGCCGTGTCCCCTGTCATAGAGGACACTCCCATTGGCTCCATAAAAGATAAAGTGAAAGCTCTGCAGAAACGAGTGGAAGATGAGCAAAAAGGACGGTCCAAACTACCCGTCAGAGTTCAAGCAAAAGAAAGCCCTGCTGAGAAGGCTCCTAAGAAACCAGCACAAGTCAAAAAACCGGTAACACACAAAGCCCAACCGCCCGTCTCACCTTCTTCTAAGACTGAGAGACTCGAAGAGACCATGTCAGTTCGGGAGCTGATGAAAGCCTTCCAGTCAGGGCAGGACCCGTCCAAGAACGTGTCTGGCCTGTTTGAGCACAAGTCCGTCAAACAGAAGCAGCAGGCCCCCGAGAAGGAAACAACGCGGAGGAAAACAACTCCTTCACAGAGCGAAGCGAGGCGAGTAACAAGCCTCAAGACAGACAAACAGAAGGACAAACCGAGCCCGGTTTCAAAAGCAGAGAAAGAGCCGCAACCCAAAAAAGGAAAAACGCCAGTTACTAGCACTGAAACCACCAAGAAAGCTGGTGGTAAAGACCAGGCGAAAGAGCAGAGCAGCAAAAAGCCAACAGAACCTCTCCCTCCTGTAGTAATTGATGCAAGTGCCAAAGAAACAACATCTGGGAAGGGCAGGCCTTCTGATGATCAGGGAGATCCTGACTTCCAGATCAGCCCTGACAGGAAAACCTCAACGGACTTTTCTGAAGTCATTAAAGAAGAACTGGAGGATAATGACAAATACCAGCAGTTCCGACACCTCTCAGTGACAGAGGAGGGAGAACTTAACTTGGAGCAAGTACTGACCAGTCCTTTCGGTGTTGCTTTTCCCACAGAGGATGGGAAAGATGGATTCCTTCCCGCTCTTTCTCTGCAAAGTGGTACTTTTGATGGGAGCTCAGAGAGCCTTAAACACGAAGGTGTGGCTGACTCTCCTGGCAGTCTACTCGATGGAACTCCTCAGATCAGCTCTGAGGAAAGTTACAAACATGAGGGTCTGGCAGAGACTCCAGAAACGAGCCCAGAAAGCCTTTCATTCTCACCAAAGAAAACTGATGGACCAACTGAGGAAGCTAAAGGAGCGGCTAAAGCTCACACAACAGCTGAAACGTGCTCTCCAAAGGAAGTCTCCTCAAAGGAAGATGAAAAAGGTATTACTGAGAGGCAGCTAGATGCTGTTACTGAGACTAGTAAGTCTCATTCTGACCATGTATCAGAAGAGCGTGTACCTACAGCCTCTGAAGAAGAGGCTGATAAACTTAAAGGAAGTAGCTCAGCTTCCATTATGAAAGATATTAGCAGGGATAAAGAATCCAGAACCACTGCACATTTCACTAAGTCTTCTGAAACACATGACACTGCTTTAGAGAAAGAAAAAGATATAACCTGTGAACGCCGTGTTGCGGTTAGAAGTCCCCAGAAATTGGAACTTTCACTTGCTAGCCATGATAGTGAAAGCTTTAGCCCAGTTGCAGATGACTCTTTGACTATAAGTCATAAAGACTCCCTGGAAGCAAGCCCAGTGCTAGAAGATAACTCATCACACAAAACACCCGACTCTTTGGAGCCCAGTCCTATGAAAGAGTCTCCCTGCCGTGATTCCCTTGAAAGCAGCCCCGTAGAACCAACAGTGAAGGCTTGTATTTTGGGGCAGGGTCCTCTGCAGCCTGTTCTTAGCAAAGGAGAAGGCTGCCCAGAGCTGGCATCGGTGCGTTCCAGGATTCTCCGTGACCCCGAGGGAAGTGCCGATGATGACAGTCTAGAGCAAACATCCCTCATGGAGAGTTCGGGCAAAAGTCCCGCTTCACCCGAGACTCCTAGTTCAGAAGAAATCAGCTATGAAATCACACCTAAAACGGCAGACTTGCAGTCACTGTCAAACATACCAAAGTCGGCCACGATCCCTGAAGTCAATGAAGAGCCAGAGGATGACTCAGAAAGCGAACCGAAGAAGAGATTCACCCCCGAAGAGGAGATGTTTAAAATGGTGACCAAAATCAAAATGTTTGATGAATTGGAACAAGAAGCAAAGCAGAAGAGAGATTACAAGAAGAATCGTAAGCAAGATGAACCTTCTGCCGCTGCCAGCTCAGAAACCACGTGTGAAACTGAAGCATCAGAGCCAAGGGCTGTAGTAGAAAAAGATGTACCTACAGTAGTTACACCTGCAGCTGAATCTAGGAAAAGCTCTTCCTCTTCAGAAAGTGAACCAGAATTGACTCGACTCAAAAAAGAAGCCGACTCAGGCCTCTTAATGGAGCCTGTGATCCGAGTGCAGCCACCCTCACCTTTACCATGTAGTGTGGACTCCAGCTCCAGCCCCGACGAAGCAGGTTTCCAGCCCATTGATTCCCAGCAATGCTCTGTCAGGATAGGTGCAGTTAAAGCAGAAGGCAAAGGTGACAAAGAGGAACCGCTTGTCCTTGGGCACAGCTGTAAGGCTTCCACGGGAGAGTCAGGCACTTGTCATTCCGATGGTTGTGCTGAATCTAAATGTTGTGGCAGGACAGGTGACTGTGAGGCAGTCAGTCCCGATGCCCCGGTCACACGACCTGGGGGTGCTCTCTCCTTTGGTGACAGTCCTCAAAAAGAAGTTCACGTTGAGTCTTCATTAACACTCGAGCAATACGAGGCTACTGAAGAAGATGTCAAACCCACAGCATCATTAACACACAGAGATCTCATTTCTACAGAAGCTGTGTCAGAGAAGGCAGGTGGCCTTTCTTGTGGGCATGGTACCACCCAGTACTCTGTACCACGAGATGGCAAACTGGCTGAAGATGATACCACTGAGCATTCTGCTTTGGGAAGGGATCTGGGAAAAGCAGATGCAGGTTTTGAAACATCTCAAAGAGATAGTCCTGCTGAGGAGCCCTTGCCAGAGTATTCATCCCTTACCACTGAAACAGTGGAACTTGACAGTTGTGTAGCAGATACCACTGACAGCAGTGCTCCATATATAGTGAGCCCTTATGAAAATGTGTCTTCTGGACATTTCTTTATTGACTCTGAAAGTGAGGTAGGATCTGGTAAAAATCTGCTCTCTAGGGAAACCTATTCTGTTGCAGAAGGGAAAGATCAGACAGGTGAAGCTTTACTTAGCAGAGACACAGGTAGTGAGTATTGCTCCTCAGAGGAAGTGTATATGGAAATAGAGCCCAAACCAGAGGATGGATTTCAGACAGTGTCACAAGGGTCTTTGTCCTCAGATTCCACACAATTGACTGAATCTGCCCTTGAGGATATAAGAAATGAAACAGAGAAATTGATGGGTCACGTTGTCATCACCAGAACCGATGTGGATTCTGACATGTGGAGCGAAATACGCGAAGATGATGAAGCTTTTGAAGCCCGGGTGAAGGAAGAGGAACAAAAGATATTTGGGTTGATGGTAGACAGGCGATCGCAAGGCACAACCCCTGACACGACACCGGCCAGGACACCCACCGAAGAAGGGACACCACTCAGTGAGCAAAATCCTTTTCTTTTTCAGGAAGGCAAGTTGTTTGAGATGACTAGAAGTGGAGCCATTGACATGACCAAAAGGAATTACCCAGATGAAAGCTTCCACTTCTTCCAGGGTGGGCAGGAGCCTCAGGAAGAAGTTTCATTATCTGAAGAAGTGAAAGAAGCAGCAGAGGAGGAATTTTCAAAGCTGGAGGGCTCACTGAACCCATTTGCACCTTCAGAATCAGAGGAGTCAGACATACCAGAAAAAGACACAGTGAAATGTTCACCCCCATCACCCGAGCCTAGCGATAAATCAGAAGAAATGACAGGTGAAGGTGTCAGCGCAGGCACCTCAAAAGCAGATCTTAAATCCAGAATTCCAATTAAAATGGGTATTTCAGCTTCTTCAAAATCACCAAAGAAAGAAACTGCTGCCTCTGAAGCTGAGCCCCTCTCCAGAACAGAGACTGACATGGCTGATAGCAGTCAGGTGCCTTGCCCCATCTCTCCTGAGCAGTGTGCGGTAGAAGATGAATTAGTTTTTTCCAAAGTCACCAGATCGGTTAGTTCCGAACAGGGTGAGGAGTCCCCGGACTCTTCCCCAGAGGAACAGAGATCTGTGATTGAAATCCCCACTGCTCTGATGGAGAGCGTGCCTTCTTGTGAAAGCAAATCCAAAATCCCCGTCCGAACAGCTGCCACCGCATTGCAGTCCTCGCAACAGTCAGAAAACGAGAGCCTTTCCCCGGACGACTTCCCAGACAGCTCGCAGTGTGAAGGAAAAGATGAGCAAGCAAAACCAAAGTCTAAAATTCCCATCAAATCTGCTTCCCAAAAAGCTGAACCGCAATACACCTGCGCGGACACGTCTGCCCGCAAGCTGGAGTCGCCCAAAGCTCTCGACGTGACGAGTGCTGTGCCTACGAAACAAGATAACCGGAGTAAATCGGAATCTGACGCGAGTAGTCCCGTGGAGCCAAAGGCTAAGCGTTCAATCAAAGCTAGGAGTTATGCTGAGGCAGAAGCAGAGACCAGAGAGAGGGAGAGCGAGATGAAGTTTGAGCTAGACTCAGATGAGGCAGAAACAGCAAGATCGAAGGTATTTTCATCACGGTTACCAGTTAAAAACAGAAGCACTACAGGCTCCCGCGGTGCTTTTAGTCCCACAAAAGAAAGTAAGGACCATTTTTTTGATCTATACAAAAACTCCATAGAGTTCTTTGAAGAAATTAGTGATGAAGCTTCTAAATTAGTGGAAAGACTCACTCAGTCAGAGAGAGAACAAGAATTAGTTTCAGATGATGAAAGCAGTAGCGCCCTAGAAGTTTCAGTTATTGAAAATGTGCCATCCAGTGAGACTCAGCAGTCAGTTCCTGAAGACATCTTTGACATCAGACCCATTTGGGATGAGTCTGTAGAGACTCAGATTGAACGTATCCCTGACGAAAATGTCCATGACCATGCTGAAGGTATTTGCCAACGACTGGGATTCCCTGTGCGACGCATGTCATGAATTAAACTTTTTTGTTTTCTGTTTCCTTTGGTGTGTGTGTGCGTGTGTGTGTGTGTTTGTGTGCAGGTGTAACGCGTGTGGCATTTTCTTTTCAGCTTTTGGTGGTTAGTTGTGCTTTTTTTTTTTTCCCCCCCTGTGAGCTGTGTTTGGTTTTTTTGTGTTGTGTCTGTGTTCTTGTCTGTGAACTGATCTCAAGATTGCAAACCATAAGTGCTTATGGGAAGTGTTACCTTAAGAAACAAAAACACTTCTAAAAATATGTATTGTTTTGCCATTAAAGCAATTGCTTAGGTCATGCACGTTTTGGCTTTTGACTTTCCCTGGCCCTGTTACTAACTATTAACTTCTACTAATAATAACATGTTTGGGCATTGATTGCAAGCGAGACAAGCAAATTTATATTCTTTCGAGTTTTTACACAAAGAGATCCGCAGAAGTTTTAAAGAATTAAGCTTTTTATGTTCCTTTTTTTTAACAATCTGTGTCTCAAAAAAGCTCTGAGTCACCGGTAATTTTAGTACAAGTTTTCTGGTGTTTGGTTTTCCTCTCGCCTACTTGTGTACTCCTGCTGAGTAGCCATAATGGAAATCAGGGAGCTGAAATGACACGTGCATGTATCGTGAACCCTAAGCAATGTCCTGATCCTGAGGTATCACAACCTGTGTGTGCATTCAGGGAAAATCAAAACTCAAACTCTGCCATCCTCAAATTAGCTTTGGGGATGGGAGGAGCCGTCAGTCTCACCCTTAGGGAAATAAATGAAGACTGATGAATGACCACCTGATTTTTCCTTGCCTTCGTTGTGAGTATTTTGTCTCACTCCCTGGTCTAAAGGGTCAAAGCCACTTAAATTAATAATGTCTCAAATACAGACTGTATTCCAAAGTGCTGTATGGACTGTTTGAACAGAACTTTCCCTAGTACAGAAAGAACATAATCAGAAGCACCAGTCCGGATGAATTCTTCAACCCCGGCATTTACTAAGGAGGCATGGAAAATTATGGCTCTCGACCTAGAAAAAACCTTCAATTTAATGTTAGAATGAAGTTTTAGAATAAAGTGCTTGGCCTAAATAGACACAGTAGATGCTTCAGTCCTGCCTTAGATTTTTCACTGGAAAACCTGATTTTCAAATGGAAAATGTAGATAGTCCTGTGCTTTTTAAAAAAAAAAAAACAAAAAAACAAGCTTTTTGGTTTTATTTTTTAACCTGAGGATTTACAGTCCTCGCTGTAGTCACGCAGCCTGTCCACATTTAGACACAGCAGTTAGAAAAAACAGCACCTTCCCTTCGTGGGCTGTATCGCCTGTGGAAACGGTTTGTAACTTGTAAAAGGCAACTTGTGGCTCTCTTTGACCTTCAGATCAACAGGATGATCAGGAAAGGACAGAGGAAAGACTGGCCCACATCGCTGATCATCTTGGATTCAGCTGGACAGGTAAAATGCACGTCCTCTGCTCAGGAGAAAAAGGAGGGTCCGCACTCTTTTCTTGTTTCTTTTGGATGATTTCCTGATTATCTAAAAAATGTTTTATAGAAATATTTCTATAAATAGTGAATAGACAAATGAAAGTAGCATGGAATGACCTGCAGATGTCACTGAAAATCAGCTCCAAGGCTCTTACAAAGAGGAGCTGTGCAGAAATCTCTGTGCTGTGTGAAACTGTGCAGTCTGACAAAAAAAAAAAAAAAAAGGTGCAAAAAATTACGTCAGGTACGAGCTGGTTTGTATCTCTTACTAGAGCAGTATCAGTCTCCTGAAAATAAGCCATACTCTAGGAGTTAAGGAAGAACTGTATACCAGGAAAAAACATTTTAGTTCCTTGATAATGAAGATTATGTTCTGTATGTTTGCAGAAGTGTCCTCAGAGTACATGCAAAACATTACTGATACTTTTTTGCTTGTGTTGCTCACCTCTTTCTTTCCTGTCCTCTGCTTCAATCCGTAGAGTAACTGGGAGCATGTGTCACTCATCCCAACATGGATTTATCTTGAAATCAGTAGGACTTGGACCTGTGCGATGTAACAGATTAGAAATACAATGAAAATTTAATAGAAGTGAATAGACAGCTGTGAAAACAAAACTGGAAAAAGTGGATGCTTGTCAAAATAGACATTAATCTTCTGTAGCATTTTAGGGAGGGCTGATTTATAGACCTCCATAAATATTCCTTTTTTTTTAAATTGTGATAAAGATGGCTTCTAAAAAAAATTACTTTGTCAAATGTTACTGTGGAGGGTGAAATAGTGGTTGGTTTTTGTTCATCAGAATTACATCACTTTCATATTTTTTTCAGGTTTTGGGGTTCAACTGTAACTAACTCATAGACATTTGCTTTTCTATAAATGAAATGAGTCCAGGGAAGTAGTAGATGACCCCTTTACAGAGATGGATTTCTTTTTCAGAGCTAGCAAGAGAACTGGATTTCACAGAAGAGCAAATTCACCAGATCCGAATTGAAAATCCCAATTCACTTCAAGACCAGAGCCACGCACTCCTCAAGTACTGGCTTGAAAGGGATGGGAAACACGCAACAGGTTTGTTTCCATTTGGTGTGTAACTGGCTCCTGTTTGCTACGTGAAGTGGCAGGTGTGTGTGTTGTAATCACAAAGAGGCAATATTTTGGCCCTGGAGAGAACGGCCACAGATTGCACTTAGTGCTGTTTCTAGTCTTATCTATATAAAGTGGCAAAATTGTTAAAGGAAAAATCAGTTTTTATAGGCAGCTGTTCAGTTCTTTTTGGATTTTACCTGGCAATGCTTCTAAATGCATCTGTAATTTATATACGATGGTATATTGGTCAGTATCCCATGGATGCCTTTCACGTGGCAAACAGAAGGGAGAGGCCACGTGCAGTTCTTAACTGAGCCCCACGGTGTTGTTCTGATGCCGCAGATACAAACCTTACCCAGTGTCTTACGAAAATCAACCGGATGGATATCGTTCACCTCATGGAGACCAGCGGCATTGACTCCATGCAGGTCCACGGCACCCGCACCTACCCGGAGATGGAACAGTCCATAGGACTGGACCACAGCGAAGGTAAGTGGCTGCTCAGCCAGTTTGCAGAAGCTTCTGCTCGGAAATGTTTGAGCACGGATAGTATGGGCGAATGCAAGCCTGGCATTGCACTGTCTCACCAGGGATAAGGTCTGCGCTTTAACTGATTCTTAGCAAGCAAATAATGTGCTCAGAGACTTTTGCCCAGTTTGCTGGGGTTCTTTAGCTCAGACAGGTACTTTCATGACGATTCAGAAGGTTGTATTAGGATCTGATGGAGGTTTGTACAAGGAAAACTGCTCCATGCTTTGGGAGAACCTTTGGATTCAAGAATCCAGGGTATTTTTATTCTACTAGGATGTGATTCCATTCCTTAAGTGTAAAAGTTTGATGGATTAGATCATGGATTATAAACTGAAGAAGCACTTTCAAATTATGTGAATACAGTAGTGATTAGTGATTCTTCTATGTGCTTAATTCAATACTGCTTTGAGATTAGGGGTTGGGGGTGAGTGGATGTGTTTGTATGCTTTGAAGCACATAAATGAGCTAGTTCTTGTACCAAATTCTGCTGTGAATCTGCTTGCATACTTTGAGGGTTTCAAGATTAATTAATTTAGCTAAATTTCTGGGAAAACTTTATTTTGTCTGTTACTGTCCAACTTTGGCCATAGTACTGGTACTCCATTGTTACTTCAGCTACTTAGAGAGGTTATGTCCCTATGTTATGCCACTGAAGATGTTTAAGAATTCCAAGCACTGTGTTCCGCGCAGGGATTTTAAATGGAGCACAAGAGGGAGTTCCTGCATTCTTGTAATGCCATTTCTCCTCTGTGTGTTTTTGCAGGGTTTTCTGCACTGCAAGAAGAAGTGTACAGCTCGAGACACAAGCAGGAACACCACAGAATATCAAAAGACAGCGAACCGACCGAACACCCTCCGCTCGTCTCCGAGGAAGAGGTGTCTGCCAGTTATTCCCCTTTTCAGGACAGTACTCCCAGGAGTGAGGCAGAGGTATCCATGGCTGAGCTCCTGAGGCAAGCACATAAGGAACAAGTAGAAACCGAATTCTCAGGGAAACCCCAAGACGTGCCAGGAAAACCATCTGCTTCACAACATGAATATTTGTAAGTGTCAAAAGACCAGGGTGAAACCTGTGTGGAACAGATTCCCTCTTCTTTGTGTAGTAAGAGGATTTTTACTGTTTTCTTTGAAACATATGAATGCTGTTTAATTTTCTTCCAGTTGGGCCCGGGCTTGATTTTTCAATCCACGTGGAGGAAGCCCTAGGGCTCAGGAGAGAAAGTCTGTCTGTGGCTGTGAACACAAAGCAATAAGCAAGTGTAGTGCACGTGGGAGAAGAGAGGTTAATGTAGAGGTGGGGTTGGTTTTTTTCCAAACTGAGTATAATTTTCTGTGTGTTAGATGGGAAGTAATGTTAAACTTAGTGGAATTAACCCTGAATTCTTCTGTGGGGCTGTGTCAGTGGGGTTGGTTTTGTTTGAAAAGGAACTTGAAACAGATCACGTTTTTATTTATCCACACCATCCCTAATCGTGTGACCATGCTGAGGCCTCTCCACTGGGTTGATCACGTTGATCAGTGATTAGCTTTGCTGTGGCGGTGCAGCTCCAAACAGTCAAAGGGCAGTTGAGTCCAGCAGATAGATGGTCTTTGGGGGGGTTCTTTTGCTCAGGGTACGCTTTACAGCCAGGACAGAGAGTGGGAGACAGAAAACAACATTTAAGGCAGAAGATTTCTGTTGCACTGATAGGTAAAAATACCAGTGCCTCCTGAGGATTTGCCTGAATAAATGAAGTTTTTGAGGAACAGAGAACATATGTGAGACAATATTTCTACACGAGACAATATTTCTACACGAGACAATATTTCTACACAAGAGGAGTGGTGACAGGGGAATATCACTACGCTGCAGGTCTAAAAATTGGGGGAAAAGTGGGCTAGTTTTAAATAGCTTGTAAGGAAGATGTTTTAAGAGGAATTATACAACAATATTGCACGTGCATATGCTTGAATTAGATGTACTACCTAATATATATGTTAGATAGTAATGTATGTAATAATAGGTTTCAGTAACTTGCAGCAGCAATGAAATCATAGCAGTGTTCAACCATGAAAAGAGCAATACAATCAACATCAGATTCTCTGCTAAGTTTCTGTTTGGTCAGGCTCTGGAATTCTACATAAAAGTTGGTCTCTTCTCCCCTGCAGCTTTATAGATTGTAGTTAATGTAGTAGTTGCTTCTAATCCATTTACAGTGATCCAGTCTCTTTCCCTAAAATAACAATAGGCAATATATAGAGTTGTGATGGCACAAGTGACAGTGAAGCTCACTGAAATGTTTTACGAATACCAGGTTTTGCAGAATTGGGTGCAAGGTTTGGGTATTCATCTGGAGGTTCACTTGGGAAGGTGAGAGGGATTCCCAGCCAGATTACTATGTAGTTCTTGTCAAGGAGTACCAGTTATTTCTAGTCAGCAGATGATGCAGCAATATTTATTCACTGCATAGCGTTTCATTTATGGCACTTGGGAAGCGCTGCATGGTGGTAACTTCCTGTCGTTCACAGTGTCACGACTCCAGGAACAGAGCAGTCTGCGGCACCGGTAACTGGGAAAGCAGCAAGCACAGCCAAGGGAGAGGCAGAAAAACCATCCCCACAGCCCCCATCCTCTGCACAGAGAGGTGACTCTCCCATCATCCAGGAGCCTGAGGACCCCCAGCTCCACCGGGATGACCCCTCTCCAAGGAGAACTAGTCTTGTGATAGTGGAGTCAACCGATGAGCAGACGGAGAAGTCTGGAAGGGGCTATGAAGAGGAATCTTTAGAAAAGGTAAAGAACAGTTTTACTTCAAAATACCGGACACAAAAGGTTTTTATGTCTCACTTGTTCCTTAGGATGAGAATATTTTTAATTAATCCCCATTAATTAAAGTCTTTTCTCCCTCTCTCTGTGGTTAGAAGGGTTAGCTATAGGCATTTCTGTAGGGGTTTGCAGAGCTGAGGCAATCCTAAGATCCTGAAGTCTAGGCTGTAGTTCTGGTTCTGCTCTGCCCTTATTTGACCTTTGGTCTGTGGCAGTTAACAGAGAGAGAATTAGTGTCACTGCCAGGTGCAGAAACAAACCATGTACAAGCAAAAGCTGAAACAGATGTTGTGCAAAATAAAGTAGTAACATTAAAAGCTTATAAAGAAGGGTAAGACTAGCTCAGAGCAGTTTGAAAAAAATGGTATGACAGATCTGTAAAGTTAGGGAGATGGAAAAGAGGCAGCAGGTTGTGCATTTACAAAGGATGTACTGGAAGAACGGTGTTTATGTAGCATTGCAGGCAATAAAGAGAGATGGGGATGGGAGAGGAACGTCAAAAACAATATGAGGCAGGTCTTTACTGCAATGTTCTGAGAGGGAAAGACATCAAGAGGGAAGGAAAGAAAGCAAACCATATGGCTTTTAGTGGGGAATTAAAATTTCTTGTCAGATAAAGGTTTGCTTGTTCTAGGTGAAAGCTAAGGAGAGAAGGCATCCTTGCAAAGGAAATTGGGTTTATTAGTTAAGTTAGAGCAGAGAAGGCACAGTTCTACTGATGCACAAACTGTTTCTTGTCTTGACAATTCACCTTGACAATCATTAGAGACAGGCTCTTCTGTCTGTGCTGTTTATGTGACCAAATGTACCACCTCTAGAATGGAGGCCCTCTGGGATCCCAGAAAAAGGTGGAATTTAAAGTGTGTCAGGTGACTGAAAGTGTAGCTACAACAGGGCTCAGTACAAGGGCTGCTGTAGGAAAGGCTGCCCTCAAAATAATGGGCTGCTTTTCCCCTCCAGTTCTTTTATTAAAGCAGGACAACAACTGACACTACCAAAAAGAAACTCACCCCCCTAATTTATTTCCCTCTCTGTGCTTTCATACTGCTGCTATTTCCCAAGTCATTCATTTAGCCTCTCTTTGCCTTCTGACCTCTTCATTTAGGCTTCCAATTCTTCCCTATGCAGGAGAGAGAACTCCAGCACTTGGTCCTGATACACTGCCCTCTAGTTAAAACTGTTCAGGCCTGCTGTTTGTATGCTGCACTCTGTACTTCCCAACAAGGAGGCTTTCAGATATTTTTCTGTGTAGTTAACCCAGAAACCACATGAAATATGCAGGAATTCCAGGGCTGGTGTAACGAGGCAGAAGCTGTAAGTACTGCTAGTACCACACACAACAGAGCACTGCTTCCATACCTCCCTTAGGAGTTAGCAGAGGAGTTGGGTGGGCTGGAGATGAGCTCGGACGAGGACGAGATGGTCACTACCAGGGTCGTTCGTCGCCGGGTGATTATTCAGGTACCGAGTGGTGAACGATTGCACGAGCCTGTGGTGCCTTAGGACCTGGAAACACAGAGAGAGCCACTTAGCTGGTGTGACAGCACAAGCTGCTCCCAAATAGTGCATGGGCCTTGGATAAGCCATGCCAATACCTTAGGATTACAGTAATACTGCTAACCCAACTCTAAACTCCATTAGACACCTTGATAGGAGGAGGAAGATGACTTCTCAGCTCCATACACAACGCAGTCAACTAACATACCTTTGCCTGTCTGCTGTGGCATAACTTTTCTTTGCATGCCTTTCCAAGGATTTATTTGCAGAACAGATTTTTTTTCTAACACTTCTCAATATTTTTTTTCCTCCCATTCAATAACCAATTAACCGATTTTAAAACTGCTCCTTTCAAGTGACCCACGTGGAGGCCTCGCTTCACACCCACCTTTGTTCTTTGTCATACAGGCTGATAGTATGCCTGACATGCCACCAGAAACAGTCACAGAAGAGCAGTATACAGATGAACATGGCCACACAGTGGTAAAGAAGGTATTGTCAGTTCTGCCCCTTCCTACCTTCTTCCTGTCCTATAGAAGGCAGGATAAAAGCATCCGGATACCCGCCAGACTTTCTGCTGTGAAGGGGCATAATTTGCAGAGTAGAGAGTGGAAGGAATGAGAAATTGTTTTCATGAGAGATACAAAGTTTGAACAATTATTTTGCTTCTCAAGATCATTCTGTGTTACAGTATATAATGTAAAAGGGACATATTTTGTTAATTTCCTCACATAAAGCCAATGAAAATTCTGCACAGATCCTCATGTTTTACAAGCAAGTTGTTTGGTTTTTTTTTTAAAAGGTACCTGCTTGAATTCATGTCAAAATAAACCACCACAGCCAAATATTCTTGAGTTTTGATGTACAGGAGTGAGCATGACTGTATTCTTATGGATGCCTTGGATGTTGCCATGTAGAGCTCTGGGTCATCCATACAAAGATGCACACCCATCCTCCTGAGAAATTTCTCGAATCTTGAACCCTGTAATTGTCTTCTCCTCCTCTTCCTCGAGAGCTCAAGCACCAGACGAGTCTCTTCAGTGGGTTCATTTGAGCTCAGTAGTTCAGCAGTGCTCAGTTCCACGAATCTATTTCTATGCATTTGTGTGGAAGAGTCAAACACCATCTGTGCAGGTTCTTTCATGTAGGAAAAGATGCCCTCTGAGTGGAAAATGCTGCATAGAGGACAAGGAGAGGAGTATGTTGCTGCTGAGTCTTTTGGGACTAAACTCCGTTTTGTCCCCACAGGTCACTCGGAAGATCATCCGCCGGTACGTTTCTCCGGATGGCACAGAGAAAGAGGAAGTCCTTGTGCAAGGAGCACCACAAGCACCTGTCACCGTTGAAGAAGGAGATGGCTATTCCAAAGTTGTGAAGCGGGTTGTGCTGAAGAGCGACAGCGAGCAGTCAGAGGTAGGTGGTCCTTTCCTTGTGATGCTACAAAGCACCAGCACCCCAACAGGGAACTGCATCTTATCGTGCTCATTCTACAGCCCAGTCCTAAAATTCTACAGTTGGATTAAGTTTAACTTACTGGTATGTTCTTTGCTTGAAGAAAACAGATGGCTTTTGTGCAAATTGTTTTAGAGCCAGATAATGAAAAATAAAAACAACCTGAAAAGCTGAGTGCTTTTCAGTCTGCCTTTTGCTGCCATCCTTGCACTGCGTGGTCCTTGCAGGCATTTATGCAAAACTGTTGTGCCAGAAGTTGGGACCTAGGGCATGCTGTCAGCAGTCCTGGGGTGAAATGTAGGAAGAAGCAGTGATTAGAAATGCAAAAAACATCACTGATATTTTTTTCTTGTCAGAATTCCTCATCAGAATGAATTCTCTAGGAGTAAGGTAACAAGCAAACAGAGGCTTTTTATTTTGTTGGCTGACCCTTAACGGAGCTACGCTTTACTATACGGAGCCCCCAGGCGTGAAAGGCAGCTTTTGCCAGAGCAAATCATGCAGTGTGGAATTCATCTCCCTACAGGTGACCCTGGCTGAGCCTGCCGTCGTGCCTAGTGCCTCCAAATTCCAGTCGGAGCCAGTGGAAGGCCGGAAGGTCAGCAAAGTCATCAAGACCACCGTAGTGCACGGAGAGAGGACGGAGAAACACCTGGGGGATGCCAGCTTAGCTTCCGATCTGCCATCAGCCAAAGAGGACTTCGAAGAGGTACAAATAGCTTTTATAGAACTGCTGAAAGGAGGATTGCAACATCCCCAGGGACAAATTCTACTCTACTGAAAGGTTTTGCTGGTGGAGCACCAGACTGAGGTGCTGAGTCCAAAGCTGTGTTGTTACACTCAGCCAATTTATAAAAAGCTCAGTGTATAAAGAATGTGTAGGGGCAGCTGACATTGCAGAATTTTAACCTGTTAAGATTGTAGGAAAAACACATATGGAGGCTTTATGTGAAGCTGTTAGAAATCTTGGATATGGGTGCTGGTAAAGAAGAAGAGTATTCGTCTGTTACCAATTTTAGAAAAGGATACAGTTCAGTGTACTGGCTGGGTAAATAGAGTCTGTGACGGGATTGTCCTCAAAAGGACAAAACAGCTACTAAGCCAGTGAGCACTTGTCTGGTTTTACGCTTTTTCTGATCAGTTTAGACATTTCAGTAAGAGAAAAGTGTTATTGAATTAATATAGTTCTCTTTCTCTTCTACAAGCAACTGATACAGCTTCACTCTGAATCCAGTTTATTGTCCCTTTGAATAGCATGTCTTAGAGGTTAAAATAGATGAACAGAGAGAGAGATAAAAGACATAGATAAAAGCTGCGTGGCTTTAGGTGAAATGTATGTCTATGGTTTGTTTTTTTAATGTGAGGAAATAATAGCACATAAAAACATGGATGCCACGGTCTAGATGTTTTCTGCCATGCTTTCTCCACTGCAGCTTGCAGGAGGACAGTGAGCACAAACCTAGATTGTGCCTAGTTCCTAAAAGGGTGAGAACAGCCATTGTCTTCTGCTCTAAGTGTTTCAGTTTTGTTTTAATCGGAAGTTTATGTTTTCATTGGAGGCTTTGAGCTATACAGGTAACCACGTGAAATTCCAACTGCCTGCTTTAGTAGAGAAAGAAATCAGGAGAGAAGATGGATCGATAATTAAAAGGTTTGCTTTGGCAAGTCAGTAAAAGGGTTGCTGGAAAAGAATTAACAGACTCACAGTATATGAGTGGATTTCAGTGAGTGCCTGAAGTGAAACACACACGAGCACCTAAAGCTTTATAGTGAACAAGTACTAAACTTAACTACTAACAGTGTGTCAGTGCAAGGGCCGGTATGCACGGGAAAGGGAAAACTCCCCTGGAAACACTCGGGGAGAAAGAGCAGAGCAAATAAACCACAAGTGCAAAATCAATCTAGTCTTAGACTAGACTGGCTGTGCCCCCAGAGGGGGGTCCTGTAGGGCACAAGTGGGGGACTTTGGGGGTGTTGCATCCCCGCCATCCTTTTTCCTGCTCTTCTGAAACAGAGCTAAGTTCTATAGGAAGAAACCACTCAGATACCCTGCAAAGTGTATTGCCTTCCCCTAAAAAATATCCCCTCACCTGTGTGATATGAGGGACTTTACTGACACCACCCCTGTCAGATATTAGGAACTTTATGGCCTCCGTCAGTGTTCCCCCCAGTCCTGTAAGGGACAGGCAGATGTCCAGTGATCTAAGGGCCTGCATTCCAGTTCTGTTCCATGCTGCTCATGCCTAATACTTCCTGTGTGCATGTGCGTGTCTTGCAGCATGGTGATGCAGTAATCCCAGTCTGTACCTTTAACCTACAGGTAGAGAGTCCTTTCTCAGAGCTGACATGATGTGCCTTGCATCCAGCACGTGTAACCCTTCCTTGGGAGCTGTAGATGGAAATTGTTGCACATCTGCAGGATCTGTGGTCTTTCTAAGGCATAGCTCTGCTTTCTTTTGTTTGCAGGACAACCCTAAGTAAAGCCAGCACTCAGAAGAGGACCGTGATGAAGGATCGGTGTGGCAAACGCGTTCACATAGAAGAGCTGGAAGACACCCCAGAAGCGCTCCCCAGGGATGACCTCCAGCACGACCTCCAGCAGCTTCTTCGGCACTTCTGCCAAGAGGACTGGAAACAGGAGGCCAAGTGAGAAGCTGCCGCCCCCCCCCCCCCCCCCCCCCCCCCCCCCCCCCCCCCCCCCCCCCCCCCCCCCCCCCCCCCCCCCGCCACAGCTCCACGTCACCCTCCGCCCTGTATGCTGCCATCACCTCCCCTGGGGAGCTGACAGCATGACTGACGCCATCGCCCCAGTCACTGCCATTTCTCCTCGTGCAGCTGCAGCGAATTCAGTTCTTCCCCACCCTGAGCTCCATCTTGTGTTTTTCTTCTTTTGTACCCTGTAAGCTAATTTGTGACCAAAGATAGCATCCTTCGGCCAGGATGATTTCTCCCCCGCCGCACCTCCTCCTTGTCGGCGCCGCCGCTTCTCGCTGTCCCTTTGCTCCGGTGCTCCTCGAGCCGACTTCATCCACAGGCCTCTTCCAGTGACTATGTACAAGGGAGTGCACATGTAAACTGTAAATAGCCAGAGTATTTGGACTTACAAGACTGCAGGAAACACACTGCCCGTGGCTTCTGTCGCCCGGCAACGCTGTGGAGCGGCGACGGATTGCCCGGCGTTGTCCCCGTCGACTGCAAACACACACTGACCGAGGAGGAAGCGCCGCGGAGCTACCGAGCCCTAAGACTTATGGTTTAGGGATCTCTTGTAGTTAAAGGCTCTAAGAGTCAGGCTAAAAACCTGGAAACCCAGCTGTTCACATGAGTAACAGCTGCCTGTGGCCATTAATACTGTTAAGACCTTCTGACAGCCGCTGAAAGATTTCCAGGAGGAAAATCCAAGAAATAATACCCTGTTAGGTACCAGAGATGCTCCCAGCTATAGCTATGGCACACCCCCATGCAGTGTTACAGCCTATTAGATCCGGACCTGGGGCAGGGCATATTAAACAATTCCAACTCCGGTAGTTCCCCGTTTCCATCACCGCTTAGCCAACCTCACCGACAGACCGGTGGTACTTCCTGCTGGCCACTGCACTGTAGATAACTGCGGGAAAAAGACTTAACCCACTATACAGGGAGAATAACTAACTCACCGTGTTTTATCGAGATTGCCTCTTAGCTGAGCCGTGCATGTGGCATTCCAAGGTCAGAACCAAACCCTCCTAGAACCACGTCAGCTTCTCCGCCCTCTTAGCACTGAGCGAGCAGTTTTTATCTTCCGATCGAGTGTTTTTTAAAGAACAAGTGCTCACAATCCTCGGCAGCCAGTTTCTGTTCATATTTTGTTATGTAACTATATATAATATATATATTTCTAAACCGACCCTCTGAAAAACCACGATAGCATGTCTGCACTTTTATTTTCCGAAAAGGGAACATAGGGATCTGAAGCTTTGGGTGTTCTATACCTTAATATTTAATGGAGGGAGCTCCGTAGGGTTTTAGCATCACACACGTACACACAAACACACTAACTTAATGTTTTTAAACAGCTGTTAATTCATTTTTTTTAATAGTACACTTGACACCAGAGTAAAACCAACCCCTCTCCTCTAGGAGTAATCCTTTGTCCAAGCTTATCTGGCCTTCTGCAGTTCTAGGGTTCTTGGTTTTGTTTGTTTGTTTGTTTGTTTTTTAACGACTCACTCAGTGCTCAGAACAAGGGCACTTCCTCATTAAGGTAAGGTAATGATGCCAAAAGCATGGAAACATCTCTGCAGTTCTGGCTTCCTGCGGGCAGAACCACCTGAGGTGCCGTGCTGACACTTTTTGGGCAGGCAAGAAAAGAAAAAATAATAATAATAAAAAAAAAAAAAAGCTAAAAGAAAAAAAAGTGTTTTGGCAGCCAAACCGAATGAGACCCGTGATGACACATCTCACAGCGCATCGTGGCTTCCCCGCCGTCCGAGACGGCGCGGGAGGGTCTTTGAGGATGGGGCTCTCAAGAAATGCATTTCTGTTGTGTTATTTGCGGTGCAGATGATGTTCTGTGTAACAACATAATGGTTATTCACCTCTTATTTTGATTTTTTGCTGTGTTATCGGAGAACTTGAATACTGTGAGAAGAAGTGAATTTTAAGTTGACGAATCAGCATCTTGTTCCCATGGTGATAACACTAATTGAATATATCTATGAGGGCATGTATTAGTTAAAAATTAAAAAGATACAACACTAACAATACATAGCTGCAATGTGTACAATGGCTGATTTAACTAAATAAAAATGTACAAGTGTTAAATGTAGAAATGGTGGCTCACTTGCTTTTACTGCCGGCACAGCAGGGCGAGGGAATTGCAACTCCTCTACCCAGCTCCCTTCTAGACATATTTAGTTCTGCATTCAGAACTGTTGGTATGTTCTAAGTCAGCTAAAATTTTTATTAGGAGTAATTGTTATTAATTTCTCAAAGGGGATCTAGCCTTGTTTTCTACTTATTTTATTGGCCTGGAAATGAGAGGTTCTTTCAAATATACCCCAGACTGCTTGCTATGGTCAGTGCCTTTTCCAGTGCCCACTACCGACAGTTTCTCACCAGAAGAAAGATAGGGAATAAAAATATAGGGTGAAATCCTGTCACATCTTACAGTCACACCATGAACAGAAAATACTGGGAAGAGGTTTGCTGCCAATTTAAGTTTATTCCTTATAAACCCAGAGCCTGGGGACACAGAGCACCAAGGCACCACTCACTCGTCACAGACACAGTGAGACCTGTCAAGGTGAGGACCTAAACCAAAAGCTACCAACTATTTCCTCTTACTCATGTTTTTACCATCAGAGTCCAACAATCAAACAACAAATCCAACTCAAAACCCTACCCAGCAACCAAATAATGCCCCCTCAAGAACTTGCACCACACTACCATCACACTGACCTGAGGACAAGTGGGAAATAACAGATGGTAATAATAGGGAATAACTCAATATTGATCAGTTTGAGCCACACTATCAGCACTTGCAAATACAAACACTATTTTGCTGAAAGACTTGGGACAGTTCTGCTAAATACCTAGAGTAAACATCTTTTCTGAAGTAACATTCATTTATTTTTTAGCAAATGAGTCATTAAATCCAGGGACTAACGCTGTGCTTTTCATGGCCTCATAAGTGGCAGCAACAAATCGGGTACTAAAGTCACCCTTTCCTTGAAAAACCAAACCCTTTATTTCTGCATATAAATAAATATCATCCAGTTCTAAAACTGAGGGGAGTCTCTTAAAAAAAAAAAAACAAAAACAAAAACAAACACAAAACCAAAAACAGTTATATCATCTAGCTTTTTTTAGTCTGACTGTAAAGCAGCTCAAAAATGAGTTTTATGAGCACAGGTTCTGCTGCCTCCTGCCTCTATTCCCCAGCTAACCTTGAAAGAGTTGGGCTCTATGACCAGCGGAGCTAATAAGTGAGTTTTAACCATCTCTGATGATCCTGGAGCTGCCACCAAAGGGAGCCATGTGCCACCTTGTGAGAGCTATCTCCCTCACTGGATTACCCCTAATGGTAACCTCTCCACTGTGTCACTCCAGACATCAGTCCAGTGATATTTTTAGTTTACATTCCATAAAACCGGACTACAGCTGGTGGAGTATCCTGGCAGGACCTGTGAGCACTTCCTGAATGACGCTGGATTCACAACACACAATTAAGTGGGCCAGAAGACACAGCCAGCCTGACTTTCCATCTGACAACTCATCCCATACATGGGCAGTCACTCCAGTTGCGGGTACAAGCTGTGTACTCCCTACACTACGGCCTAAGAGATCAGGCCTATAATAGTGGCCAACTTCCACATTTAATGTATTTCCCTGAGGAAAAAACATACAAACAGCTTCACCTGCACTGTTACCTTATCCCAGCTATGAACCCTGCAACTGCTGCAAGCTCTTGGCATGGGAAGCAGCGTTTCAGAGCAGCCTGGAGCTACAGCAGTTGTCAGGGCTCAGAATGTCTGGTAAAGAGATCGGTGGTGGCAATTTTTGTCACTGCAGCATCAGTGCCACAAAGAGCAGCTGTACCCTCAGTCTTTGCCACCTTTTTCAGTCCCCTGCACAGAGCTGGCTTGTCTTCCACTAGGCCTAACCCTCTTCCCAGGTCCGGTTCCTGTCTCTATCAGGGAGCAATTAAACATCCAGGAGCCTATCAAGCATATATTGCTTTAATTTGGTCTCTACAGGTAAAGGGAGTAAGGTGAGCTATGGCAGGACCTGTTTCTGCTGCACTTTAAGGATATGAGGAGTAACACTCATTCCACATACACACTGCATGGATATTAAGAGCCAGGACTGAACCCAGAACTCAATTCTTTGACTACTTAAATAACCCCAAACAAGGACATGCAGCAGCACAACCATCCCCAAAAGGAAACCCACTCACACCGCCACAGCCTGGACCCTTTTGTCCCACTGAGCAAACACGACATTTACAGGTCACTGAATGTCTAATAAGGGGCTTTTACTTATTTCAAGAACCAACTGACTCCCTTTACCCCCTGTTTGTCAGATCCACTCTATCAAATCCCTTTTTGCTCAGACTTAAACTTTCTTTAATAAACACACCCAGACCCCTGTCTGAGAAGTTCAGAAAGCCGGGGAGTCCTTCTGCACCCCATGACTCAAGGGAAGCCTCTCTAATGAACTCTGCCTGAAGGTCCCATTCTGCTCATGACACACTCCCCCCCATTCTATAAACCCCAGAAGAAAATCTCAGCCACGTCACAGGCTGCAACCTGAGCCAAAGCTTTGGAGATGACATGGGAGAAGTACCATCTTGGAGGCAGCCTATTCTTTTTCCAGGCACATTTTAAAATGTCAGAGAAACAAATGTACAGTGCAGAGCCCCTCTGCCTTCAATCAGTGATTCGCTGACAAGGCAGGGACATGATTTTCCAGCCATTCATCCCAGGTACACATAACACGGGTTGCTCTCAGTCCGCCTAACTCTGCAGGATCCTGGCTTAATGCTGAGAGGGAGAATGCCAAGGGAAAGGAAGACAGATCCAGAGAAATCTGTGAATTCAAGCCACTGAAAGGACCATTCTTGGAATGATGTAGAGAAGGGGGAATCAGTCCCAGCCTCCCACTGTACAATAAGCAAAAATGGGGGCAACTCAAATCAGACCTATAAAAGCTGGTTGAAACTTTCTGAGGTCAGGCAGGAATAAGCTCTCAGCTTTCTCCGAGCACAACGGACCTTGCACAAGGCTCCTATCGAGCAGCCACTAGAGCGCAGCAAATCATCGGTATTTAACAGGAAAAAGCCAACGCCACTCCCCGAAGTTTTTTTGCAGGCAGATAGTCCAATATCAGCACCAAACTTCCTATCTGTTATTGCAAGTTTTAGAACTGAAGTACACGTGTATTTATTTATAATAACACTCAGAGTGCTCCCCTATTCCCATCCTTGACCTGATTCTGAGGATAACAGACACGGCTCACTGGATCCAATCTGGCCCTTCAGAAGGGTTTTCATAACAAGCCAAAAGTGCTGCAGATAAATTATTCAGTGTTTCACTCACCACACTGGGAAACAGGAGTTACAGTCACTCTTTACCATCCCCGTATTGAAAATCTACAGTTAAAATATATTCCAGAGATATTTCCTGTTGCTGCTTTTCCTCTGCCTTTCTACCACAATAATTAGGTTTATGCAAAGTTACATAAAATGAGAAATACACAGAAAGGAAAACTGTTACATTTCAGGACACCAGGTTACAATTCCACAGATTTTACACTTTTCCAATAGAAATCAACAGGTTAATTTTCAGTGGAGACTGAGAACACAGTTCTCCATTTCATTTTCCACAAATCCATCTTTTGTGAATGTACATAAATTCATTAAAAAAAAAAATTCAAGCATCACATAACTACATCATTTGCTGATCCAGCTTCAATTGATACTCATTCAGAAATTCTCCTTTTTTCCTCATACACCTCTGTAGTACATGATACATCACACCTCGGGCACAGTGACATTACACAACCCTTTTGATAAATATTTTTAGTTTCTCTGAGTCTGTTAGACCAAGATCAGAACAGATGAATTAGAGTAATTAACACAACTACAAACAATATTTTATTCAGTTGGCATTTTAAGACTTAGCAAACAAAACACTTGAAAATACAAAAGCAGAGGGAAGGGATGCAAAGCAGAGTTTCACTTTGCCCCTCCCTTACCCCTCTCCACAGGTGGAAAGGGCGTGCCTGTATTTAGTGACAGCCCTGGCAGAAAAGTCCAAGTCATGTTCCAGAAAGGTTCAACTGCACCTGGCACGGTGGAGCTTCGTTAAGCCCACAGTAAGGCAAAACCGCTACAGAATTCCCGGTAAAGCATTTAGGATTGCCCTCCTGAATTCCCAGAGTATTTCCAAGACGAGAAAAGCGTTCAACCGCAAGCAATTTTCACAGAGTTCCCCCCAAAAATGAAACACATCATTTAACCAAAGCTCCATGTGCTCCAGCTGGAGAGCAGGTGTGTGCGAGCACAGGGGGAGGCTTGCCTGGCGAACTGCTACTCCCTTTTCTATGTTTAAAAGACAACTTTAAAAATTAAAGCCTCTTCCTCGCAGCACGAGAGGTAAAACAACCCGAACTACACTCACTAGTGGGTCACCTCCAAATATTTTTCTTTGCTGTGTAATATGTAAGACCACAGCCTGTCTCTGCCACTGCCCCCCTGCCCCGCCCCACAAAGGCCACAAAACTGCCTTTGATCCAAGTTCTTACAACAGAGTAACCCCTTAAAGCGGGAACAGGCCAGTGCTTTCCCACCAGGAGCTCACATCAGCACAACAAAACTCTTAAAAACACATCCACATCCACAGAGGTTCCCCTGCTCCCGGCAGCCTCCCCCAGCTCCCCAGGTCCGCCATTTCGCGGCCCCCACAGATCCCCACAGGGCACGGCAAGGCCGCGAGGCCGCTACTCACGGTTTGTAGGCAGCTCACGGGAAAATCCCCTCCTTCCATCCGAGGCTGAAACACTCCGATTCTCCCAGGAGTTCCCGAAGATTGCCCCCCTGCAAACCTTCCCTGTCAGAGGGGCGCTAAGCAGACACCGGGGGATG
Source organism: Empidonax traillii (assembly GCF_003031625.1). Lineage (NCBI taxonomy): Eukaryota > Metazoa > Chordata > Aves > Passeriformes > Tyrannidae > Empidonax > Empidonax traillii. Next base: position 198,610 of record NW_020956483.1, read on the forward strand.
TGGGACCATCTCCGTCCGCAAGCCCTGATCCGCTCGCCTCCCTCACGCGGCCGTCGCTCTGTCCTGAGGGGGGACGAGGAAGCGCTCGCACCCCCAGGTGCAGGCAATCCCCTAAACGAGGAGCAGGGCTCGATCGGCCTCGAAAGGGCCAACTCAAACCCCTCCAAGGGGTTTTTCCGATAACTTACCACAAGGTGTGGTTTTATTTGCTCTTTAGAAAAGTAAAATAAAAATAATAATAGTAATGAAAAAAAATCTCTGCTGCGTTTATTTGTGTGTCTGTGTGTGTGTGTGTGTGGGAAGGTGCTGCAGCTAAGGGAGGTACAAGAGAGCTGGAGAGGGGCTTTTTACAGGGGCCTGGAGGGACGGGACAAGGGGGAATAGCCTCAAACTGACAAAGGGCAGGGTTAGATGGGATATTTGGAAGAAATCCCTCCCTGTGAGGGTGGGGAGGCCCTGGCACAGGTTGCCCAGAGAAGCTGTGGCTGCCCCATCCCTGGCAGTGCCCAAGGCCAACTTGGGTTGGAGCAACCTGGGCTAGTGGAAGGTGTCCCTGCCCATGGAAGGGCTTGGAACCAGATGGTCTCCGAGGTCCCTTCCAACCCAAAATCCTGTGAATCCCCTTGTTCTTTATGAGTAATTTCTAACCAGTATCACAGGACATATTCACTCCCTCTTTGTGTTTTGCTTACAAGAGCCCTGGGACTGAGGCAGAGCAAGGGAGGTACAGGGATGGCAGAAAGGAGAGTCAAAAAATGGGAGAAGGGATAATACAGATGTATGAACAGGGCCTGAAACAAAACCTGTGTCCTGACCCTACTGAGAGAGTCAAACCTGCTTCTGCATCCGGGAGGGCCACAGGGGAGGGCACATCTCATGGCTCTGGATTTGGGCAGTTCTGCTTATTTTCCACAGGCATTGAACCTGTGGGAAAACAGTCCTGGGTGTTTTTCAGGTGTTTGGGGGGGTTGTTTGTTTGTTTTGGTGTTTGGTTTCGGTTCTGTTTGTTTGTTGTATCTGCCTTTGTTAATGTTTGTTTAAAGTTATTGCAACCACCAGCATGGCAGTAAGAGCTGTATGGAGGCTAAATTTCAAGGGGTGTTGTCAGGCACAGCAAAATCTCATGTTTTGCTTTAAAAGCCCAGGCACAACTGAGGCTTCCCCTCAGTACCTTGGGCATGTGCAGGGATGAGTCTGTTCCCACCCTCGCCAGCAGCATTTACCAGAGGTGGTTTTAGGAAACTATCAAGCACCTGAGATGACAAAGCTCAGATCCTTGGCAGATCCCTAAAACCATTCCCACTCATCAAGGTGGTTTGCAGTGCCTCCTGAGCTGCAGAGCAATGGCTCTGTTTAACAGTGCTTTTATTGATAGCCACTGGCAGCCAGGCCTGATTTTCCTTGCTCCCATCTCACCAAAAGCCAGACAGCCCAGAAATATGAGTCTAAATGAATGAGCCATTAGTGCCAGCTGGCTATTTCCAATTGAGTTATATCTTTGCTGTATTATATTACATTGTTGCCTAGAGGTCTTTGCTTCTGCTCTAAATTTCCCTGGCCTGCTTGTTTCATTATCTGAGTGTCACGACTGAACAGCACACGGCAGCTTTTGTGCATTTACTCCAAACACACTGGAAAAAAAATTGCCATTTCTCTGAGGTCTTTGCACTAGAGACTATGAATTACACTTTTTAGAGGCTGGCATTTATGGCCTTGCCTGACAACTGGAAGGCACGGAAAAAGCTGTAGCTGATTCTGGACATTAAGTCACTTGAATTTTGAATGGTATCCAGGTTCTCTGGCTGGGCTCCTGGGCAGACAGTATTTCAGTATGGAAGAGAAAGCCCCTTGCAGGGACAACACTTACAAATAAAGACATTTGAAGAATAAAGGAAAGAAAACACCTGGAGGGCCCATTGGATCTGACAGGCCTCAGCAGGCACAGAGAGTGACCTTGGGAGCTCCTGGAGTTGGTGAGGAATGAGATTGGTGCATGGACCAGCACAGGATCACTGCCCACCATGGCTTATCCTGTGGGGCTCCACAGGAGCTACATCCCAGGATAAGGCCATTCCCCAGGGCATCCTCCTTCAGGTAAATGAGGGTGACTTCCAGAACATGACATATTTCCACACTTAAGGAAAACAGACAGCTTTTCAAACTACATGTGGGTTATTCAATTCTTTGCCACTGCACCTTGCACAAAGTGAGGGATACCAGGGATGCTGGACCACAGGAAATCATCCAGAGAAACACCTCAGGAACCTGACAGAGAAAGCTTTCAAAGCACTCCAGAACACAGAAATATGTTCATGCCTTGCCAGGCCACCCCAGTTCTGTCACATCCACCTGAGCTGTTGTCATAGTTCCGATTTCAGCAAGAAATTTTTCTTTCCCTTCCCCCTGCCGTGTGTGCCCCGTGTAAAGGCCATCAGGTGGCTATCAGGTGAACAAAAGAATCGGCTGGTCCGCTAATGGCCAAGAGATCAGTCTCATAGGAAACAGGCAGATGAAGGAGCTAAAGTCTATTTTTTTCTCTCGTCTCTGGGGCAACAGGGTGGAGAAGGAATTTTGGTGGGCTGTGGGGTGTGGCTGGGGCTGGTGTTTGGTGATGGTGTGTGACTGGGGCTGGGGCCGGCAGGACACGTCGTTGTCGGAGAAGCTCGCTGCTGTCTCTTTTTGCCCTGAGACATTGCCAGCTGCAGTTTTTGCTCCATTGGGAGAACTTTCTGTTTTATTGCTGTTTTGTTTTTTTTTTTTATTTCCTTTCCCTTCCTCCACCCCCCACTCTCTCTTTCCTTTCCCAGTGTGGGAAGGGAAGGGGAATTGAGTTTTTTTTTGGTTTTTTCTCCGACATACCCTTTTCCCCCTTCCCCAATCCCACGTGGTGGCAACCAGAGATCTCACGGCGCTGCCTGGTGACAGGCACAGGGCATTACAAGTTCCGCATCTCCAGTGATCCAACAGCACCACCCGGTGAATGGACATTACAAGCTTTGCATCTTTAGTGATCCAACAGCACCTCCTATTGACTGTGGTTGGAACTGCACCAAAGGGGGCAGAAATTGAACTGTTTATTTTTCCTTTTGCTGGTTTATTGGTTTGTTTTTGAAGGGGATTATTGGTGGGTATAGGAGTATTGTTTGGTAGTTTTACTTGTTTTTTTTTCCCCCGTATTTCTGTTAATACACACATACCTTTTAATAAAGGGCTGTTATTTTCCCTTTTCCATAATTTGTTTTCCTTCAGTCGGGGCCTCCTAATTTTGTATTTATAATTGCTCAGAAAGAGAAGTTTGGGTCTTTTCTCCTAACTCATCCTCAGCAAAAGACCTTTGTCTCATTTAAACTGGGACAGCTGTGCAGATGAGGCCAAGGCTCCTCTTCCTTGGAAAACGCTGTGGGAAAACACTGTCTGAACACATCCCGGGCTGCACCTGTAAAGGACATGGAAAAGGCAAAATTACAATGGTGTTTTCTGTTAGAAAAATGTGTGCCTGTGATGAAAGATTTTGGACAAATTTAATGACATCACTTCCCTGGTGATGACCGTGCACATCTCCCCAGGCCAGGTGAGAACAGGAAGGAGAAGTACAGGAAACACAGGGAGACACAGTCTGGTATTTGCACTTATTCCATGAAGATTTCCCAGCACTTTCCCTTCCTTCATGATAACAGATTGCTGCTAAAAACACCTCAGGCCTGTATTTTAGCGGGTGCAGCCAGGACAAGGTGGGATACACAGGGAGAGCTGGACAGGGAACAGCCAGGATGGTGCATGGACCTGGCACGTGCAGCACAGTATGAGGTGAGGTGTGAGGGAAGAGATGTTCAGGGACTCTTCTTCTTGGTTAGATTCCTCAGTTACATGAACTTTGAAAACATTTAATGCTGAAGGGATCCACTGCCCTTCTTCAGGTGACTTGCTTTTCTTTGCTCATAGGCCTTAAAAACAGCCTGTGTTGAGGGCAGCAGAGAACTCCTCCAGCATCAGAGGCAGCTCATCACAATCCAGTGATGCATCAGTTCGAGGAGAAGTGTTTGGAGCCACTGACCAGGGTATTTATAACACACAAAAGTCATGTACAATAAACACTAACAGGGACTTTACTGAGCTGATACACAAACGTTCACAGCGGGCAATGCGAAGAGGTGAACACAGGACCAACAAAACAGCATCTCAGCATTGAGGAATGCAGTCTTATCAAGTTACAGAGGCACAGGAGGACATTTGGGAACAATCCTTGCTGATTGGAGAGGAATCACGCACCAGGGCTCAGTCTGCAGCAACAACACCTGCTCGGTCAGCAAGTAACTGCAGACAACTGAGTCACAGCA